>NW_027222510.1:0-76373 GCF_030179895.1 Drosophila kikkawai | reverse complement strand
TGCGACTGGCCACCACACCACAGTTAACTTTGCAAGAGGTTTAACCTCGCAGAAGGGTTAACTGACAAAAACAAAGGTCAGTTGCAAATTCCTTATCTGTGTCATGTTCTGATATTTTCAGGTGATTATACGCCAAGGACTTGTTCGATTCGTTAGCTAGTTCGTAATACGTCGGGCTGATTTTCTTCGTTATTGATGCTTTGACGAAAACGGGTGCTAGCTTGCTACTGAACTCTTGCCAGCATTGCTTTGAGCAAAACTGCGAGCGAATACGGTGTCTCCCACTTTCAATGCACGACTCGACTACGCAAATTGTATACCCTAGCATTTGCTGCATGTGATTCCGAAATATTCTTTCTAGCTTGCTGTCTCGCTTCCAGTAACATGTCGGCTGTTTTTATAGCTACATCGTCAGATAATGAATTCAGATTTCGAAGCAACTCATAATCCTGTCCATTGGCTATCATGTTCTGTCCAAAACAAAGAAATACGGGGAAAACCCTGTACTCCTATGAATACTTGATCTTAGTGATGCACTTATCGCATCGATATTTAAGTCCCATTCGTGTGGTCCGATCCGATATAAGCTCTGATCGCGGCTAGGATCGACCTATTTACACGCTCGCTTGCATTCGCTTGCGGCGAATAATTGCTGTACATATCTGTTTAATTCCGAACTTGGTTAGAAACGCTCTGAAATGACCCGATTTAAATTGTGATCCGTTATCGGTCAGTATCGATTCTGGAGTACCGAAGGTGTAAAATACGTGTTTCTCGAGATACTCACAGATCCTTTCAGATGTAAACTTCCGAAGTGGCTGCAAGAAATGGAATTTAGTGCAGTGATCAACTACAATTAAAAGTCCTATGTTCCCTTTCTTTGACCTTGGATATGGACCGAGAAGATCCATGTATAGTCGCTGAAATGGACGATCAGATGTAACGGGTTTACCCATAGGTGGTCTAAGACTTTGTTTAGGGCTCTTTGTTGATTTACAAACACTACAATCTGAGACATAATTACGAATTTGAGTAACCATTCCTGGCCAGAATAGATGACGTCTGATCTTTTCGATCATCTTGTTCATGCCGATTTGAGCAGCATCGGGTGAATCATGTGCTCGCGCTAGTACTTGTCGATGAGGTTTATTGGAATCCAAAGCTTCCATGACTCGTCTTGCAACACTTCTCCCTTAGCTGGTTCAGTTCTCTTATACACAAATTTGTCCACGACCCTGAGATCAGGAAGACGTGACTGGTTGTCCTGAATCCTTTTTCTCAGTTCGACGTACTGTTCTGAATTGAAATCAACCGAATTCAAGTCGATAATTGGTCCAAGATCCGTTATGCTCGACACTTCTGCCTCTTCGCGTCGCGAAAGCGCGTCAGCTACGACATTTTCAGATCCCTTTCGATGTTTAATCGTAAACGAAAATCCTTGCAGACGAATGGCCCATCTGGCTAGAGACGTCCTGATAAATCCTTCTGTCGCATTAGCCATTGAAGTGAAGCATGATCGGTAACACACAGAACTCTTGACCTTCAATGTATGCTCTGAACTTATTGATGCCCTTGATTACAGCTAAGCACTCTAACTCGGTAACCGAATAATTTCGCTGTGCTTTAGACAGTTTTTCAGACATATATGCTATCGGTAGTTCGACTCCCTCCTCGTTTTCTTGAACTAAGACACACCCGAGACCATATAAACTTGCATCGCAAAGCAGTATAAACGGCTTCTTGAAATCTGGTGTTCTCAAAACTGGAGATGAGATTAACTTGGACTTGAGTTGAACAAATGCGTCCTCTGCTTCTTGAGTCCATGTAAGAACTTTGTTCTTCTTAAGCAAATCTGTCAGTGGTACGGCTATTGCGGCATAGTTGTCCACAAAACGTCCGGTACCAACCGGCTAACCCTAGAAATCTGCGCAACTGTTTGACCGTAGTGGGTACAGGAAAATTTTCGATCGCGCTTACTTTCTCTGGATCGACTTTCAGCTCACCATCACCAATGACAAAGCCTAAATATCTGATTTGGGTCATGCAGAACTTTGACTTGGCTATGTTTATCGTTAGATTCGCGTCACGGAGATAACCTGCTATTTCCTCTAACAGTTTCATATGGGATTCGAAATCGTCAGAAAGCACCAAAAGATCGTCTAAGTAGACAAAACAATACTCTTCGTACGCAATTTCGCTGGGATAGCCAAATCCATCAATCTACACAAAGTTTGGGCCGCATTACAGAGACCAAAAGGCATAACCTTATATTGGTATAACGGCCGGTTCGGTATCGTAAATGCGGTATATTGTCTGGACTTCTNCTCGAGAGGTATTTGCCAAAAACGCGTGTTTCATATCAAGGCCTGTGATGAAGCGTGCAGGAGGTAAACGACTAAGTATACCGTCTATGTGCGGTAGTGGATATGCATCCTTAACAGTCAGCTTATTCACTTCCCTAGAATCTAGACATAAGCGAACTTTAGGTCCTTTCCTCCTCACGAGAACACAGTTGCTGCTCCATGGACTTTTGGATTCTTCTATTACGCCTAGCGCTAGCATGTTCTCTAATTCGGAAAACATGAGATTTTCTTTTGCTGGCGATATGGCCAATGACGCTGCTTAACTGGTTTCGCCTCTGCTACATCAATACAATGTTCCATCAAATGTGTTCGACCAAGACCATTCTTTTCGTAAGAAGGCAATTTGTCGATAACTGAGTCTAGTCTTACTTTTTGTTGTGCTGACAGCACGTGAATATCCGGATTCTCCGTAGCTTCGTCTTCTCGACCTATGTCTAACTCTGCTATAGAGATTTTATCATCCATAATCTTACTGAGCAATCCAAAATCGCGCCAGAAGTCTATGCCAAGATAAACATCTTGATCAAGCTCCGGAATTACAAAAACTGTATCGGCTTCTTACTCCCCGATAGACAATTTCTAACTCGAGTCTTCCAACTACTGTACTTTTCGAGTTGTTTGCTGTTCGAATTCTGCCTGAGCATTTACGCATTCTAGGATGGTGTTCTAGCTCCTTGGCTGCTGTTCCACCGATGCAACTTATGGATGCACCTGAATCCAACAAAGCTAGGTATTTATGCTCGTCAATGTTGATATCTGTATAAACACGATTATCAGACTTCATAAAGATTGCGGAAATTAGTTTCTGGCGACTGCCTCGAACTGCTTTCCAAAAACTTCGCTGACGCTTGGTTGAACGTCTTGTTTTGCAAACGCAGGAGCAAGAACTGACTTCTCCGAAGATTCGCTGTCTTGCGGCTGCGTAATTCGCTACTCTGACATGAAATGGCTGGTAATGATTGACATTAATCGGTTTAGGTTCGTCCGGTTTGTTATTTGACTCGTCTGGGTTATTATTACTAATGGTTCTGTCTGTGTACCACTATCAGATTTACTGTCTCGGATGCGACGTGTGGCAAGATTTGACCGGCGCATCCATCGGATAGTTTTCCGAAGGGTTGCATTTTTGACACCTGGGCTTGAACGTATTCTTTGCTCCGCACCCGTAGCAAAAGATGTGCGAACTTCAAGACAATCATCAAAACGATGTCCAAGTTTGTCGCAATTCCAACACTTAAGTTGCTTTCGCTGTATAGCCGCAACTTCAGCTGTTTCACTATCATCAAACTCTTCTTCTATTTGAGACACAAAAGATCGTTGCTGAAAACCACCTCTGACTGATTGAGCTTTCATTTGCCTACAAAATTGTTCGTGCGTACGGACTTCCTCCCTGAGATGAGCTAACGTGTCTATACGCAAATGCATAAGTTCATATCGTAGTGAAGGTTTCGCTTGTCGAATAAGAACCTCACTAACGATTCTTCTGAGATCGGCGTGCTCAAGCGAGACACAAGTTTCTCTACTTGGAATTGGTAGTCTTCAAAAGGTTCTTTTTCAGCTTGACGCCTACTGTTTATGAACTCCCAAATGTCCATGTCCGAGTCACTCTCCTTGAACTTATTCCGAAATTCTCTGCAAAATAGAATCCAGTTAAACTGAGGAAACGAACGGTGGAATTTCCAGTACCATTCGCTCGCTTTGCCAGCGAAAAATAAATGGAGATGGTCACATAGAAGCTGACGATTCCATTTAAATTTTGCTGTGGCTAATGCCTGTATGCGATAAAGGAACTCTTCTGTCTGTAACCCGTCCTTTAATCCATCAAACTTGATGTGCCAACTCTGAATGATGCTCGGCACCTTTTCTGGCTGAACTGTAGAACCCGATCTATCGACGCGCTGAGTGTTTAGATGAATATCATGGTAAACCGTTCTGCTGAATGAGCTTCCCTGGTTGATCTCGTCTATCGTTCATTCTCCTATTCGGAGTTTGAGCAGAACCACCAAGCTGTAGGTTCGCTACTTGCGCTCGTATAAACTCTGAAAGTTCTTGCCTAATGACTTGTTGCTGTGCCTGCATGGCTGTCTGTACTACTCTCTCTATGTCCTCTAAATTTTCTGCCCTAGAAATATCTCTTACAGAATCCGTGTCAAGGCTTTGCTCGAGGTGGTTCGCTGGATTATTGCGACCTGACCTCAGCGTCATTCCTGTTCGTTGTCCGCCGCCTCGGCGTTGACCTGTATTCCTGCCTCTTCTTCCGCCTGCTCTACCTCTGTTCGTATGCTCAATCGACACGCTGCAAGCCGGTAAATCGTTGTTGACAGTATTAGTACCTCCTAATCTACGATCCGCAGCTGACAATTCCGCTAAAAGATTGTTGTTCGACAAGGACAATTGTTGTGCTGTGCATTCTCGATTGCACATTGGACATCCATTGGAATCAATCATATGATCCCTGATACACTGATGGTGGAATGTATGACCGCAAGGAGTAGTTGCTGTTAAATCGCTTGCGCTCAATGGTTGCGTACAAACTGTACAAGATGTCATTTCGCCGCGCCTGCTGCGGCAGATAAATCGACGTTGCTGTGACGTACTGACATATCGCAAAAATACTTTGGTTATATACAAATAAATTCAATAGTTTCGTGATTGATCTTATAATGACTGCATGCTCGCTATGTGAATTAAACTCCTTATGTTTCTTGATAGCTTACAAAAGTTAAATTTCAAAGTAAAATTAATAAAAAAAAATATAGTTTGAGTGCTTGCTTCTCGAGTTACTTTATCTGAACCGGTCAAAGATCGAAGTACCTCCAATACTTTGCAATTCCATTGAACAGACTCCCGTAGTCTAAAAGCAAGTTTAAAGAACATTCATGGAAATGAGATATCAAGTGAACTGTTGGTTCTGGTCGACTATTCCCGTAGATTACTCGAAATACAATCGTAATTCCTAGAGACCTAATTCAAATTCATCCAAATCCGCAAATAAGTTCTACTTATTGTTACTTTCAATCCTTGCAAGAGTACATGAATACTTCAAACTGAGTGGTCGACCTAATCCGTAGATTACTCGAATCAAGATCGCGATTCCGGCCTCGAATTCTTAGAGATCATTACATAAACTGAAAAGACCTGAAACTAAACTTCAGCAGACACTAATACAATTATTGGTAACTACTAGAGCAAAATCGTGGAGCTGAGTTTCATTCTAGTTTCCTGCACTTAGAAATCTGGCAATCTCTAGTCGGTTTCGGTGTCTAGAAGTATCACTGTTGCTTGCCCCAAATTGGTTGTGGCATTTTCTTCTTATGTAGTCAACATACAGCGATAGGTATATACGCTATCCGCCCCACGTTGGGCGCCATTTTCTTTCTATGTAGTAGCCAGCCAGCTAGTCGGTTCCCCCTTGTCTTTCTATGTCAGCCAGACTAGGTTCGTCGGTTGCCCGTCAGGGCTCCCTGGCCTGTGTTCACCGGGGTTAAGGGTAACCTAGTGTATAAGGAGATTCGGTTTCGTGCACTTCTAGCATTGCTCTTTGCTAAGCTCGTCGGATTGTCGTGGGTTTTCCTCATCTTCCCTATATACACACTGCACTACGCAAAAGAAAGTTTTAAGTGCACTAACTGTAATCTACAGTTCAAAACAACAAAGGATATATTCGGATTCTGGAATGCGCGGACGGACCAGTAAGCTAATCAAGAGAACACCAGGAGTAGGGGTGGCTAGCTGTTATTCGCCATCCCTTTCTGTACCCTCCCTGCCATGATAACTCGAGAGATTATGTTTGCGGTTATCCCTTAATCAAAGTTTATTATTATATTATAATTCTAATTCACATTGCGGCAGATCAAGATCGATCCACGAAAACTAATTCAAATTACTCCAACATATTGGAAAAAGAATCAATCAATCAAAACAAAGTATCGCATAAATTCAATCATATTGGCCTAATGCCCAAAACAATAACAAAGCGTTATCCAATCGCATCTTCTTATCATCTACAAAATCTTATTCGCTCCAAAATTCTTATCGCTGCTTACGGTGTATTTACTCCTAATCATAATGCTACGACAATTTCCTTTTATTGAATTGTAAAAAAAAAAAATATGTAAATATCAATCGACTAATTATATAGCGTTTCGTTATTTAAATACACACACAAAAATGTAATATATTTTTAAAGTCAGAAATCAATATGTTTTTTTTTTTTTTTTTTTTTTTATAAGGAGAGATCTCACTTACTCACAAATCCGGTTGAAGCAGGTTCGGTGGGCCCATCGAAGACGCTGTGCTAGATTTAATCAAGAAATGTTGTTAACTTCTGACAAATATTATTTTGTGTTGCTCAAACGGCCCTAAATTTACATTACTTGAATACAAACAGTATTATTATCAAAAAATTAGATCTACAATTTCAGCACATTGGCTCTGAATCCCTAAACAAAGAAAATTATCTGCAGCACACGTCAACGTTGATTGGCTGCAGCTCTGCACATGGCGATGCCTCCTTGCGGCATTCTCCTCCAGATCTCCTGTTCGATTCACCGCATACGAAGGGTTTGGCGTCTTCGCATGCCAGACGAGAGGTCTGTTCTCCTTATTTCATCCCGCTCTGGGATATGGTGCCGCACGTGGCACGTGCGCGTAAAGTGCAGGCTAGCGTCGCCTCACATTCGTCTCCTCCTTCTAGTTACGGCAGCAAAACCAACGGTCAACCGATCGTCGTTGCTTCTGCAGGAGCTCGTAGCTCCTTCTCCTCCTCCTCGCGTTCCTTAGGGTAGCCTAACCCGCATGGGTACTCCGACACCACGCCTGGGATGGATTGGCTGATTGGGAACGGCAGGGCGGGTTAAGGGTAAATCCGAACCTTCATGTGGCACACGGTGTCGCGGCCGAAGTGTCGCTCAAAATTTGAGGTTAAGGCCGATGGGGGTTGGGCGTGCTCGCTCGCAGGTCGATTCCAACCTCAAACGTGGCAGTCAGCGCGTGGCACGTCCAAAAGAGTACGGCGGTTGTCGCACTGATCTCGGCCAGCGGCCTCCAAACGGCCTACCAGCCGGTGACCAACACCCGAGAACTGGCGTAAGGCTGCCGCTCTGGCGCTGAAGTTGCCGGCCGACGTATCTTCCGTCTCTTTCCTACACAAAAATATGCACTTAAACACTGCCTTTCATTTGCACTTTTCACGGAAATATTTACCCCTTGTGCTGGGTTCGTTTCTCCGAAACTCCTTCTGCACTGGTGAACTCCTTTTCCTTGGCCAGAAAACATTTAAAATTTTCGGCCACGCGGTTGAAAATTTTCCACTATTATTACAACGATCAGCAGCGGTTTGCATGCGAACGTTATTAGTGCCAAAAATGAAATGAGCGAGAACTCTGACTCGAGAAGTTAGCTGTACGCAATTGCAGCGTTGCCAAACTTCACCTAACGGAGTGCTTCCAGTCGCTCTTCGCCTTTTCTGTCTTCACACGCATTCGGTGCACACGAGAAAGGGTTAGCGCTATGCCGGTAGGCTGTATGCAAGGGCAGGCCAGATAAACTTCTATCGACGCTCTCCGCTATACTTTACGTTTTGCTTGTGGGCATAGGCGAATTCAAATGTGATTTGCATTTCGCAATGTTCACAAATTAATTTCCGTATTTCTCATATATTTTATTTTCGGTTTGCGACTGGCCACCACAATTAGCCATGTAAAAACTAATATAATTACAAATTCTGAAGTGGATATATGCACTATTATCTGAGTTGTGAACTTTTTGTTTACAATTTTACAATTGAGCATGCAAATGTATTAGCCGTGTAAAAACTAATGTAAATACAAATTTTGAAGTGGATACAGGCATTATTAGCTGAGCTGTGAACTTTTTGTTTACAAATTTACAATTGAGTATGCAAATGTATTAGCCTTGTAAAAACTAATATAAATACAAATTCTGAAATGGATTCAGGCATTATTAGCTGAGGTGTGAAATTTTTGTTTACAAATTTATACCTGAGTATGCAAATGTATTAACCTTGTAAAAAAATTGAGCATGCAAATGTATTAGCCGTGTAAAAACTAATATAAATACAAATTCTGAAGTGAATGGATTATTAGCTGAGTTGTGAACTTTTTGTTTACAAATTTACAATTGAGTATGCAAATGAATTAGCCCTGTAAAAACTAATATAAATACAAATTCTGAAGTGGACACAGGCATTATTAGCTGAGCTGTGAACTTTTTGTTTACAAATTTACAATTGAGTATGCAAATGTATTAGCCTTGTAAAAACGAATATAAATACAAATTCTGAAGTGGATACATGCATTATTAGCTGAGCTGAGAACTTTTTGTTTACAAATTTGTGACGCGTGTACGCGCACAATATATCTTGGTAGAATATAATAGGAACAATTAGCGACATAAAAAAAGAAATCGGCGATATAATGGAAATATTTGAATTGAATGCGCGCGCGCGCCACTGATCGCGAGCGGAGGGTCACACTAGACCGAACGACTGGCCACACTATTCGGGCAAATCCCGCACAGGACTCTGGCCACACCGAAGCCTCGCCAGGACCTATATAAAGCGGACCACGGCCCTGGAGTAAGCACTTAGCAGCCGACTGCGATTGGGTCGAGTTAACCTCCCCAGTAGTTAGCAGCGAAGTCACTTTTTGGGAACTCTGGTTCCTATTTATAAATCGTAGTTAGGATCTCTGCCGACTTTCGAGTCCAAAACACTGCCGACTTTCGAGTCCAATTCTCTCTGCTGACTTGCGAGTCCAAAATACCGCCGACTTTCGAGTCCAATTCTCTCTGCTGACTTGCGAGTCCGAAACACTGCCGACTTTCGAGTCCAATCCTCTCTGCTGACTTGCGAGTCCAAAATACTGCAGACTTTCGAGTCCGAGTCTCTCGGCTGACTTGCGAGTCCAAAATACTGCCGACTTCAGAGTCCGACTCTCTCTGCTGACTTTCGAGTCCGAATTTGCAGACTTTCGAGTCCAACGTCTTCGAGCTGACTTTCGAGTCCTAATCTGCAGACTTTCGAGTCCGAACTTCTCCGAGCTGACTTTCGAGTCCAACAAACGTCTTCGAGCTGACTTTCGAGTCCTAATCTGCAGACTTTCGAGTCCGAACTTCTCTGAGCTGACTTTCGAGTCCAACAAACGGCGCTGAGCTGATTGTTGAGTCCGACAACTACTGGGTTCGGTTGACTTTCGAGTCCGAACGCATTCTCTCGTGGTTGACTTTTCGAGTCCGAACGCATTCGCTATTGGGTGGCTTTAAAGGCCCATACCCTGGCGGGACTATCGGCATCCCCCTATCGGACAGCCGCACTCGGGACGAGGAGGACGAATCGGAACTACGGCGTACCCCAGAATCGAGATCCGGCATGAAATTATTGAAAATTGTACCTTTTAAGTAAATAAACATTAAGATACATTTACGGCATAATCCTCTAGCGTTCTACTCTGGGACGGGGTCGGAATCTCTTACAGCAACCACGCCTGAACCAAATAAATATATCTGCACAGACCCTGGACGTCCCGCTGACTACCCGTGGACGACAGGACGTTACAAATTTACAATTGAGTATGCAAATGTATTAGCCATGTAAAAACTAATATAAATACAAATTCTGAAGTGGATATATGCATTATTATCTGAGTTGTGAACTTTTTGTTTACAAATTTACAATTGAGTATGCAAATGTATAAGCCGTGTAAAAACTAATATAAGTACAAATTCTGCCGTTAATACATGCATTATTAGCTGAGTTGTGAATACAAATTCTAAAGTGGATTCAGGCATTATTAGCTGAGTTGTGAACTTTTTGTTTTTAAATTTACAATTGAGTATGCAAATGTATTAGCCGTGTAAAAACTAATATAAATACTAATTCTGAAGTGGATACAAGCATTATTAGCTGAGTTGTGAACTTTTTGTTTACAAATTTACAATTGAGTATGCAAACGTATTAACCTTGTAAAACTAATATAAATACAAATTCTGAAGTGGATACAGGCATTATTAGCTGAGTTGTGAACTTTTTGTTTTCAAATTTACAATTTAGTATGCAAATGTATTAGCCGTGTAAAAACTAATATAAATACTAATTCTGAAGTGGATTCAGGCATTATTAGCTGAGTTGTGAAATTTTTGTTTACAAATTTATACCTGAGTATGCAAATGTATTAGCCATGTAAAAACTAATATAATTACAAATTCTGAAGTGGATATATGCACTATTATCTGAGTTGTGAACTTTTTGTTTACAATTTTACAATTGAGCATGCAAATGTATTAGCCATGTAAAAACTAATATAAATACAAATTCTGAAGTGGATTCAGGCATTATTATCTGAGTTGTGAACTTTTTGTTTACAAATTTACAATTGAGTATGCAAATGTATAAGCCGTGTAAAAACTAATATAAGTACAAATTCTGCCGTTAATACATGCATTATTAGCTGAGTTGTGAATACAAATTCTAAAGTGGATTCAGGCATTATTAGCTGAGTTGTGAACTTTTTGTTTTTAAATTTACAATTGAGTATGCAAATGTATTAGCCGTGTAAAAACTAATATAATTACAAATTCTGAAGTGGATATATGCACTATTATCTGAGTTGTGAACTTTTTGCTTACAAATTTACAATTGAGTATGCAAATGTATTAGCCCTGTAAAAACTTATATAAATACAAATTCTGAAGTGGATACATGCATTATTAGCTGAGCTGTGAAATTTTTGTTTACAAATTTACAATTGAGTATGCAAATGTATTAGCCTTGTAAAAACTAATATAAATACAAATTCTGAAGTGGATTCAGGCATTATTAGCTGAGTTGTGAAATTTTTGTTTACAAATTTATACCTGAGTATGCAAATGTATTAGCCATGTAAAAACTAATATAATTACAAATTCTGAAGTGGATATATGCACTATTATCTGAGTTGTGAACTTTTTGTTTACAATTTTACAATTGAGCATGCAAATGTATTAGCCATGTAAAATCTAATATAAATACAAATTCTGAAGTGGATATATGCATTATTATCTGAGTTGTGAACTTTTTGTTTACAAATTTACAATTGAGTATGCAAATGTATACGCCGTGTAAAAACTAATATAAGTACAAATTCTGAAGTGGATTCAGGCATTATTAGCTGAGTTGTGAACTTTTTGTTTACAAATTTACAATTGAGTATGCAAATGTATAAGCCGTGTAAAAACTAATATAAGTACAAATTCTGCCGTGGATACATGCATTCTTAGCTGAGTTGTTAACTTTTTGCTTACAAATTTACAATTGAGTATGCAAATGTATTAGCCATGTAAAAACTAATATAATTACAAATTCTGAAGTGGATATATGCACTATTATCTGAGTTGTGAACTTTTTGTTTACAAATTTACAATTGAGTATGCAAATGTATTAGCCTTGTAAAAACTAATATAAATACAAATTCTGAAGTGGATTCAGGCATTATTAGCTGAGTTGTGAAATTTTTGTTTACAAATTTATACCTGAGTATGCAAATGTATTAGCCATGTAAAAACTAATATAATTACAAATTCTGAAGTGGATATATGCACTATTATCTGAGTTGTGAACTTTTTGTTTACAATTTTACAATTGAGCATGCAAATGTATTAGCCATGTAAAAACTAATATAATTACAAATTGTGAAGTGGGTTCATGAATTATTAGCTGAGTTGTGAACTTTTTGTTTACAATTTTACAATTGAGTATGCAAATGTATTAGCCATGTAAAAACTAATAAAATTACAAACTCTGAAGTGGATATATGCACTATTATCTGAGTTGTGAACTTTTTGTTTACAAATTTACAATTGAGTATGCAAATGTATAAGCCGTGTAAAAACTAATATAAGTACAAATTCTGCCGTGGATACATGCATTCTTAGCTGAGTTGTTAACTTTTTGCTTACAAATTTACAATTGAGTATGCAAATGTATTAGCCTTGTAAAAACTAATATAAATACGAATTCTGAAGTGGATTCAGGCATTATTAGCTGAGTTGTGAACTTTTTGTTTACAAATTTACAATTGAGTATGCAAATGTATTAGCCATGTAAAAACTAATATAATTACAAATTCTGAAGTGGATACATGCATTATTAGCTGAGTTGTGAACTTTTTGTTTACAAATTTACAATTGAGTATGCAAATGTATTAGCCATGTAAAAACTAATATAATTACAAATTCTGAAGTGGATATATGCACTATTATCTGAGTTGAGAACTTTTTGTTTACAAATTTACAATTGAGTATGCAAATGTATAAGCCGTGTAAAAACTAATATAAATACAAATTCTGAAGTGGATTCAGGCATTATTAGCTGAGTTGTGAAATTTTTTTTACAAATTTATACCTGAGTATGCAAATGTATTAGCCATGTAAAAACTAATATAATTACAAATTCTGAAGTGGATATTGTAATGGGCAGCATTGGACAAAAGGTTAACGTTGTAAAATTCAAAAGATTTGACATACGCGCCTTACGATAGTCATATCGTATGCTCCAGCCCTAGTCGATCACAATCAGCTGTGCGAAATTGACAGTTGACAGCACGAATTAATCGATTAAGCATCATTTCCGACACGATCAAAACATCCGCCTTCTTCCTTTTTTCACTGCAACGCCGAACGCTACAGAAGTGTCGATCTGTGAGCGAAATTAATACACAAGTGCCACGTGTCCCTTTTGCCAATTTAATACAAGGCATCGGCCGTTGCATCCGACCAGTTAACCATCCGCCAGTGTCGCGCACCGGTTTTGGGTAATTATTTTGAGACTTCAAGCCATTTGCACTTGCATTAATATTGGTTTCCTATAGAGACAGCGCAATACGGCGTGCCTTCTCGGCTTGCACGCCTACATACAGGCGAAGGAACCTTCTGGAGCTCCACGCTCAAGCGTACCGCAGTTTACTCTGCATCATCCTCTGTCGGTAAATAGTTTTCTTATATGACTGAAAGCTCTCTCCGTAACCACGGTTGTTTTTCTAGTCAAACCTTCCTATAAGGGCAAGCGGAATATTGCCAAGGGTGAAGCGAAAACCTTTGCGACCCTGCCCGCGAATCTGCTCGGTGGCCAGGAGCCCCGATTACGTCATCGGCGTGGGATTACTTATTTTTCCTTTCCGCGCTTCGCCAGCTGCGGCAGAGGAAGGGAGACGACAAACGTTGTGGCCAGGGACCACAATTTTCGGCCAGAGCGTGACGAAGGCGTAGGATCGGAGTAAACTCCTCCAGAAATAAACAAAACCGGCATTAGATCCGGAGTGCAGATTTAGTTAGGTTTTATGCAACTGTAAAAGTTTCGGATTTTTTAACCAGATTTCGGTCGCATCTGGCTCGTTTGAGCCTCGGAAAACTGTAGTATGTATCTAGAGTGCATGCGCTAGCTAAGCGAACGCGATTGCGTAAACTTGACCTAGGTTCATGTGCCCTAAAAACCCGCACAACCAGACATAAAGAACGCGATAAGCAGGGTCGATCAAACGAATCATTTATGTTGCATTAAATTAACAATCCTTTAAACACAAGCTGACAGCTCGTCATCCACGTCATCGTGAAGGCCTTCAACGAGGATCGGATGGGGTAAGTGATCCAAAATGGATATATATATATAAACACCAATTTAATGTGACATGATATGATCAGCCAAAACCACCGCGGCTACCGTGAAGAGCCGTAAGCTCTGTTCGTTATTCTTTTCTGTTTGCTTTGTTTTGGGCTGCCAGATTCTGGACACTTCTAATTGCGTATAAATGCTCCTCTAGC
This sequence comes from Drosophila kikkawai, assembly GCF_030179895.1. Classification (NCBI taxonomy): domain Eukaryota; kingdom Metazoa; phylum Arthropoda; class Insecta; order Diptera; family Drosophilidae; genus Drosophila; species Drosophila kikkawai. The sequence continues at coordinate 62,196 of NW_027222510.1, read as the reverse complement.
CGCGCTCTTATTGAGTATATAATGATCATTACCAAATCTTAATTCTCGGTATGCGTTTGTTTTGCTATATTCTTGGCTAGTGTATGCATTGCAGATCTCTATTGCTACCAGCACCAACGTAATTATGAAGATTAAATATTTGAATTATGATTAGGAACGCGTAGTTTTATTCTGCTTTTCGCTAACTTTATCAGAAAATATGTAAATACAATACAAATAAATTAGAAACTAATCATTAAGTCCTCGTTTAAAAACATTTGTAGTCACAATGAAAGCATAAATGAATCGCAACTGAATTGTTTTAGATTAAAAATGAAAAGAAGCAAATTAATTAAAACGAACATTCGAAATTATTATGTCAGTAACCAGAATTTCTTTAAGTTACTTTTCTATTGAAATTATTTAAATAAATAATGCAGTATGTCATATCGAATCAGTAATATCATGATGGAGTAGATGCAATCATCTCGTGACCTGGGGATTTAAATGTTTTGATCAGCTACAATATGGGGTCTTTGCTAACACTTAAAGTACAAAGGCATTGGTAGGGTGGGTAGCGACTCTGTGTGTGTCAAACAACAGCTAAGACACCACGAACAGATCCTGGTGCTAGACATATTCCCTTTTCATCATTATTGTCGTCCTGTGAGTTGGAGATTTTCTCTGATTTTCTTTTGTAGGCAGTTAGCCTGAATATTTCAGCCATGATCAGATGGCTTATTAGTTTCAGATAGGGACTCTATAAATAATTCTTCGTGTAATGTCGGAAGCAGTAACAGCAATAACCCCCCCATCCCGGAAGAGCTAGAAACAACAAGAGGGTCCCGTTCCGCTGTATACACTGCTGCCTGATTCAGTTAACTTACACTGTAGATAGTTGTGATCAATTTTTCTTCAGTGTAGGCAACCATTACATAAGTATTTGGCGCCCAACGTGGGGCCGCGATAATTGAATTCTACATAACGAGAGATTTCAGTTATTTAAGCCCAAATGTCTAGGAGGTACTTTATTTTTTTTCGGATATCGAATTATTTGCGTGCGCTGAGTAAGATCGACCAATAAAAGTAAAGCAACCGAACTCCCTAGATAGATAGCTCGTTTGTTTTCGAATGATAAATTATTGAGAGTGGTCTGCAGTGCATATTATAACTATAGTTTATACTTTCTGGATATCGTAGGTTTGCAAGTGTGAACTCTGACGACCGAAGTATAGCTATCGGTTTTTGAGCTGTAGAGTAGCTTCAGTTTCTATCATCAGAGGAGTGAGAAAATGGTTTATCGGTTAGTTGTTTGCAAAGTTGGATTGACTGGAATACATAGGGTATGCGTAAGTGTACATATGTCCGTTAGTTGCGATTAGTAAATATCTGAAAATCAAGTATCATTCCAATTAGAGGAAATAGCCCGAACATATATTAAAAAAAAAATAAATAAACAAATAAAAATACCAAAATAAATTATGTCGGAACCAGGTTAACTACGATCAGATCATTCATATCCCCAAAGATAGGTCAAAACGAGATAAATAAAATATAACGAGAGATTATTACAAAATAAACACAAATTTGTAGAACCTAAACAAAAACATTATGCCACTTCATCATACTCCTGATAAAACGTTCGCTCCAATGGCTAACCAAGATGTTTGTTTATTGTGCGAAGAGCCAATGGTGGATACACAGCCTTGTGCGATGACACCTTGTAAGCATGTATTCCATAAATCTTGTGTTGAGAGTAAGTTTCACCCGGATAAAGAGAATGAATGTCCTTCTTGTTTTACAAAAGTTCTGTTGAAGGATGTTAAAGTAGTTATTGGAAATTTCTCTCCAGAGCTGAGAAACGATCCACCGGGAACTACTGCGAATAAACGTCCAAATACTAGTTCAGTGGCTAGACAATTAGAACTTGTAGAAAATCCCCCAACAGAGGCAGAAGTTTTTTCGCAGCAACCAGAGTTAATACCTAACGTGGCAGCTGTCGATAGTAATAAAGGTGCAAGGGGTAATAACACTAATATGGAGAGAGGAGGTGCAATACGAAGAGGTGCACGAAGAGGCAGACTGCCTAGACGATTTAATCGGAGTGACGATAATCTAAACGAAGATAATTGGTCGCAACCGGACATTGAAGTTTTAGTTCGAGAAACTGTAAGGCAAATGATGCAAACATTAACAGTGAGAAACAATCAGGAAAATCGACAACAAGAAAGAACACCCACGGTTAACCAAAGTCTCATTTCTCATAATTCATCCATTCTAGCAACGAATAAGGTCGCAGATATTATTCAGAAGTGGGGTGTGCGTTTCGAAGGGACATCTGAGGGTTTGTCGGTGGAAGAATTTTTATATCGAGTACAAGTATTAACGCGAGAACATCTTAATAATGATTTTGATTCGCTTGTTCGAAATGTGCATCAGCTGTTAGTAGGCAAGGCTAGTTCTTGGTTTTGGCGAATGCATAAACAAACCGAGAACCTGAACTGGCAACAGTTTGCAACCGCGCTGCGTGCCCAATATAAAGAAAGTCGATCTATGACCGAGCTACGCGAACAAATTCGTGCTCGTAAACAAAAACCTGGCGAATTGTTTGATACCTTTTACGAATCCATTTGCAAACTAATGGATAAATTGTCAGTGCATTTTGAAGAAAACGAATTAATTGAATTAGTTCAGGGAAATTTGCTCACGGATATGAAAGATAGGTTGCTTTTTGAAGATATCTATTCTATGGAACACTTACGAAAGTTGGTCCAAAAGAGAGAAAGGTTTCTGCAGGATGCTGCCAAAACAATCCGTACTCAAGCAAAACCCAAAGAGACCAACTACCGAGTTTACGCTGTCGATGAAGACTCAAAGACAGAGACAGAGATCGATGAACTAGACAAGGATATTTCGGCTTTGAGAGCGCCCTCGAAAATTATTTGCTGGAACTGTACCAAGGCGGGTCATATATTTGAGGATTGTTTAGCAGAACGTCGCATATTTTGCTACGGATGTGGCAAGCCGGAAGTCTATAAACCCAATTGTCTGAACTGTAAGAATCGTTCGGAAACCGAAAGGCGGGGGCATCCCGGAACAATCGGATGTCCCAGTCCCACTCATAGCTTCATACCCAGACGTAGACAAAGACTTAGACAACTCCTTAGGTCAAAGGTTGGAGGATGAGACAAAAATGAAAATAGTTGATCTTCAATCCAAAATATTAGATAAGTCAAATACCACGCAAGAGTCAGTGGATTTGAAAACAGCATTTCGGCCGTATGAAGACAGGCTTCGAAATTATTATTTAGTACGAGATAGAATCTTTAATGAAAAAACAAAGCCACGAAAACGGAATACAAAACGATTGAAAAATTATTATAGCAATTTAAAAAGTAAGCAACGTAATGTAGTATCGACCATTTTTCAAAACATCTCAGACAGACGAAGTTATGCAAATGTTTCCTTTCTGAATTTTACAGAATGGGGTTTGCTTGATACAGGAGCAAATGTTAGCTGTATAGGAGCAGATTTAGCTTTGCAGGATTTCAGTTGTTTTCCCGGATATAAAGCCATCGTATCGCAAGTTAAAACTGCGGATGCCAAGGCCCATAAGGTTTTAGGAATTTTGAAAGTTAAAATGAAATATAAAGATAATGAAAATGTAATGGAATTATACATTATTCCAACCATAGCTCAGAGACTTATATTAGGAATTGATTTCTGGAGAACTTTTGCATTAGCGCCGAGTATAGTTGGTGCAATCGAGAGCCCTTCAGTAACTCAAATTGTCCAGGATTCCTATCCGCTCAACGAGAGGCAACTACAAAAGTTAGAAGCGGTGAAGGAATTGTTTCCAAATTTTACGAAACAAGGCTTAGGGCGTACTTCCTTACTAAAGCATCACATTGACGTGGGATTGGCCACGCCAGTGAAACAGAGACACTACCCTGTCAGTCCAGCCGTCGAAAAAGTCCTTTATGCGGAAATCGATCGGATGCTAGAGCTTGGGGTAATAGAACCCTCTAACAGCTCTTGGAGCTCACCAATTCGTATGGTAATTAAGCCAAATAAAGTCCGACTTTGTTTAGATGCGCGGAAATTAAACGAAGCAACGAAAAAAGATGCGTACCCCTTACAAAGCATTGATGGGATCTTCTCTCGCTTACCAAAGGCTAATATTATTAGTAAATTGGATCTAAAGGATGCCTATTGGCAGATTCAGTTAACGGATGAAGCAAAACCACTCACGGCTTTCACAGTGCCAGGTCGAGCTCTCTTTCAATTTGTTGTAATGCCATTCGGCTTATGTAACGCTCCATCAACTATGTGTCGACTAATGGACGATCTAATTCCTACAGATCTCCGTCACTGTGTGTTTGGATATTTAGACGATTTATGCATAGTGACCGAAGACTTTGAATCTCATTTGTCTGTCCTGATTCGAATTGCAGAGCAATTCCGTAAGGCAAACTTAACGCTGAATGTCAGCAAGAGTCATTTCTGTGTGACCAAAGTTAATTATTTGGGATACATTATTGGCGAAGGAGGTATCTCCACAGACCCAGCCAAGATCTCCTGTATCCTGAACTGGCCTCCACCTCGTAATATCAAACAAGTCAGAGGATTTTTAGGTGTATGTGGTTGGTATCGTCGTTTTATTTCAAATTTTGCTGAATTAACTTTTCCCATCACCGAACTGTTGTCAAAAAGTAAGACGTTTAAATGGTCTGCTGAAGCTCAGGAAGCGATGAATGCGTTAAAACAGAAACTTACCTCTGCTCCTGTACTACATAATCCTGACTTTTCGCAGAAATTCTTTCTTCACTGCGATGCTAGCGACTTTGGCATTGGAGCAGTCTTAGTACAATTATCTGAAGCAGGAGATGAAAGGCCTATAGCTTTTATGTCAAAGAAACTTTCCAAGTCACAGCGTAATTATAGTGTTACAGAGCGTGAATGCTTGGCTGTAATATTGTCAATAGAAAAATTCCGTTGCTATTTAGAGTTGCAAGAATTTGAGGTGGTAACTGATCATTCCAGTCTGCTATGGCTGATGAGACAACAAAATGTATCAGGTCGTCTTGCCAGATGGATTTTTCGGTTACAAGGATTTAAATTCACCATATCTCATAGAAAAGGTAAGGATCATATCGTACCAGATGCCTTATCGAGGATTTGTGAGGAACACATTGAGAGTTTAGAGTTTGTTGGACCCGAAATCGATTTAGATTCTGATGCTTTTACGGAACAAAGTTATGAAGAACTTCGAAAGCGAGTAGAACAGAATGTTGATAAGTTTCCGGATTTACGAGTCCATGGGAAATTCGTTTACATACGGACGGACCATCCATCGGGAAATACAGAACAGGAAGCGGATAGTTGGAAGCTCTGGGTTCCTGAAAAGCTGCGAAGTGCTGCAATTTGGCAGGCTCATGATAGTGTCGTGTCAGCCCATGGAGGGATACACAAAACTATTGAGAGACTACGACGTAATCTTTTTTGGCCAGGATTGTCAAAAGAGGTTCGAAATTATGTAAATGAGTGTGCAATGTGTAAACAGACAAAAGCACCAAATAAAATATTACGACCACCCATGGGTGAGCAGAGTGTATCAATCAGACCCTTTCAACGATTGTACGTTGATATACTCGGACCTTATCCTCGTAGTAAAAGAGGTTATACTGGATTGCTGATTGTACTTGACCATTTTAGCCGATATCATTGGCTCTGTCCGCTTAAAAAGTTCACTACGGCCGCCATTAATAACTTTTTGTGCGAGCGAATTTTTTGTGAGTTTGGAGTACCAGAGACAATAATTAGTGATAATGGATCCCAGTTTAAGGCAAAAGAATTCGAGGCCATGATAACCAAATGGGGTATTCGTCATATTTGTACAGCTCTTTATTCACCGCAAAGTAATGCGGCCGAAAGAGTCAATCGTTCTTTATTGGCAGCTATACGATCATATCTTCAAGAAGATCAAACAGAATGGGATGTAAATTTGACAAGTATCTCGTCTGCTCTTCGATCTGCATTACATCAGTCTTTAGGTTGTTCTCCTTATAAAGCTCTCTTTGGCTTTAATATGATTAATCATGGATCTGATTATAAGCTATTGAAACAATTATCGTTATTAGAAGAATCGACTCGATTGGATAGAGTAGACCAATTAGCTGTAATTCGCGAAGAAATCAAAAAGAATAGTCGTAAAGCATATGAAACTAATGTGAAACAATACAATTTAAGAGCTAATCATATTGTATTTAAAGAAGGTCAAGAAGTCTTTAAGCGAAACTTTCATTTAAGTAATTTTAGTCAGAATTACAATAAGAAGTTAGGACACCAATTTTCTAAGTGTCGAATTAAGAAGAAATTAGGTAGTTCGTTTTATCTATTGGAAACGTTAGCAGGAAAGGAGATAGGAACCTACCACGCAAAGGATATACGAAGCTGATTCCAGCTAATCGTGTCTGCGATTACTTGCCAGATTATCTGTGGTTGTAATGGGCAGCATTGGACAAAAAGGTTAACGTTGTAAAATTCAAAAGATTTGACATACGCGCCTTACGATAGTCATATCGTATGCTCCAGCCCTAGTCGATCACAATCAGCTGTGCGAAATTGACAGTTGACAGCACGAATTAATCGATTAAGCATCATTTCCGACACGATCAAAACATCCGCCTTCTTCCTTTTTTTCACTGCAACGCCGAACGCTACAGAAGTGTCGATCTGTGAGCGAAATTAATACACAAGTGCCACGTGTCCCTTTTGCCAATTTAATACAAGGCATCGGCCGTTGCATCCGACCAGTTAACCATCCGCCAGTGTCGCGCACCGGTTTTGGGTAATTATTTTGAGACTTCAAGCCATTTGCACTTGCATTAATATTGGTTTCCTATAGAGACAGCGCAATACGGCGTGCCTTCTCGGCTTGCACGCCTACATACAGGCGAAGGAACCTTCTGGAGCTCCACGCTCAAGCGTACCGCAGTTTACTCTGCATCATCCTCTGTCGGTAAATAGTTTTCTTATACGACTGAAAGCTCTCTCCGTAACCACGGTTGTTTTTTCTAGTCGAACCTTCCTATAAGGGCAACCGGAATATTGCCAAAGGTGAAGCGAAAACCTTTGCGACCCTGCCCGCGAATCTGTTCGGTGGCCAGGAGCCCCGATTACGTCATCGGCGTGGGATTACTTATTTTTCCTTTCCGCGCTTCGCCAGCTGCGGCAGAGGAAGGGAGACGACAAACGCTGTGGCCAGGGACCACAATTTTCGGCCAGAGCGTGACGAAGGCGTAGGATCGGAGTAAACTCCTCCAGAAATAAACAAAACCGGCATTAGATCCGGAGTGCAGATTTAGTTAGGTTTTATGCAACTGTAAAAGTTTCGGATTTTTTTAATCAGATTTCGGTCGCATCTGGCTCGTTTGAGCCTCGGAAAACTGTAGTATGTATCTAGAGTGCATGCGCTAGCTAAGCGAACGCGATTGCGTAAACTTGACCTAGGTTCATGTGCCCTAAAAACCCGCACAACCAGACATAAAGAACGCGATAAGCAGGGTCGATCCAACGAATCATTTATGTTGCATTAAATTAACAATCATTTAAACACACGCTAACAGCTCGTCATCCACGTCATCGTGAAGGCCTTCAACGAGGATCGGATGGGGGTAAGTGATCCAAAAATGGATATATATATTTAAACACCAATTTAATGTGACATGATATGATCATCCAAGCCAACCGCTGCTACCGTGAAGAGCCGTAAGCTCTGTTCGTTATTCTTTTCTTTTTGTTTGTTTTGGGCTGCCAGATTCTGGACACTTCTAATTGCGTATAAATGCTCCTCTAGCCGCGCTCTTATTGAGTATATAATGATCATTACCAAATCTTAATTCTCGGTATGCGTTTGTTTTGCTATATTCTTGGCTAGTGTATGCATTGCAGATCTCTATTGCTACCAGCACCAACGTAATTATGAAGATTAAATATTTGAATTATGATTAGGAACGCGTAGTTTTATTCTGCTTTTCGCTAACTTTATCAGAAAATATGTAAATACAATACAAATAAATTAGAAACTAATCATTAAGTCCTCGTTTAAAAACATTTGTAGTCACAATGAAAGCATAAATGAATCGCAACTGAATTGTTTTAGATTAAAAAATGAAAAGAAGCAAATTAATTAAAACGAACATTCGAAATTATTATGTCAGTAACCAGAATTTCTTTAAGTTACTTTTCTATTGAAATTATTTAAATAAATAATGCAGTATGTCATATCGAATCAGTAATATCATGATGGAGTAGATGCAATCATCTCGTGACCTGGGGATTTAAATGTTTTGATCAGCTACAATATGGGGTCTTTGCTAACACTTAAAGTACAAAGGCATTGGTAGGGTGGGTAGCGACTCTGTGTGTGTCAAACAACAGCTAAGACACCACGAACAGATCCTGGTGCTAGACATATTCCCTTTTCATCATTATTGTCGTCCTGTGAGTTGGAGATTTTCTCTGATTTTCTTTTGTAGGCAGTTAGCCTGAATATTTCAGCCATGATCAGATGGCTTATTAGTTTCAGATAGGGACTCTATAAATAATTCTTCGTGTAATGTCGGAAGCAGTAACAGCAATAACCCCCCCATCCCGGAAGAGCTAGAAACAACAAGAGGGTCCCGTTCCGCTGTATACACTGCTGCCTGATTCAGTTAACTTACACTGTAGATAGTTGTGATCAATTTTTCTTCAGTGTAGGCAACCATTACATAAGTATTTACACCACAGATAATCTGGCAAGTAATCGCAGACACGATTAGCTGGAATCAGCTTCGTATATCCTTTGCGTGGTAGGTTCCTATCTCCTTTCCTGCTAACGTTTCCAATAGATAAAACGAACTACCTAATTTCTTCTTAATTCGACACTTAGAAAATTGGTGTCCTAACTTCTTATTGTAATTCTGACTAAAATTACTTAAATGAAAGTTTCGCTTAAAGACTTCTTGACCTTCTTTAAATACAATATGATTAGCTCTTAAATTGTATTGTTTCACATTAGTTTCATATGCTTTACGACTATTCTTTTTGATTTCTTCGCGAATTACAGCTAATTGGTCTACTCTATCCAATCGAGTCGATTCTTCTAATAACGATAATTGTTTCAATAGCTTATAATCAGATCCATGATTAATCATATTAAAGCCAAAGAGAGCTTTATAAGGAGAACAACCTAAAGACTGATGTAATGCAGATCGAAGAGCAGACGAGATACCTGTCAAATTTACATCCCATTCTGTTTGATCTTCTTGAAGATATGATCGTATAGCTGCCAATAAAGAACGATTGACTCTTTCGGCCGCATTACTTTGCGGTGAATAAAGAGCTGTACATATATGACGAATACCCCATTTGGTTATCATGGCCTCGAATTCTTTTGCCTTAAACTGGGATCCATTATCACTAATTATTGTCTCTGGTACTCCAAACTCACAAAAAATTCGCTCGCACAAAAAGTTATTAATGGCGGCCGTAGTGAACTTTTTAAGCGGACAGAGCCAATGATATCGGCTAAAATGGTCAAGTACAATCAGGAATCCAGTATAACCTCTTTTACTACGAGGATAAGGTCCGAGTATATCAACGTACAATCGTTGAAAGGGTCTGATTGATACACTCTGCTCACCCATGGGTGGTCGTAATATTTTATTTGGTGCTTTTGTCTGTTTACACATTGCACACTCATTTACATAATTTCGAACCTCTTTTGACAATCCTGGCCAAAAAAGATTACGTCGTAGTCTCTCAATAGTTTTGTGTATCCCTCCATGGGCTGACACGACACTATCATGAGCCTGCCAAATTGCAGCACTTCGCAGCTTTTCAGGAACCCAGAGCTTCCAACTATCCGCTTCCTGTTCTGTATTTCCCGATGGATGGTCCGTCCGTATGTAAACGAATTTCCCATGGACTCGTAAATCCGGAAACTTATCAACATTCTGTTCTACTCGCTTTCGAAGTTCTTCATAACTTTGTTCCGTAAAAGCATCAGAATATAAATCGATTTCGGGTCCAACAAACTCTAAACTCTCAATGTGTTCCTCACAAATCCTCGATAAGGCATCTGGTACGATATGATCCTTACCTTTTCTATGAGATATGGTGAATTTAAATCCTTGTAACCGAAAAAATCCATCTGGCAAGACGACTTGATACATTTTGTTGTCTCATAAGCCATAGCAGACTGGAATGATCAGTTACCACCTCAAATTCTTGCAACTCTAAATAGCAACGGAATTTTTCTATTGACAATATTACAGCCAAGCATTCACGCTCTGTAACACTATAATTACGCTGTGACTTGGAAAGTTTCTTTGACATAAAAGCTATAGGCCTTTCATCTCCTGCTTCAGATAATTGTACTAAGACTGCTCCAATGCCAAAGTCGCTAGCATCGCAGTGAAGAAAGAATTTCTGCGAAAAGTCAGGATTATGTAGTACAGGAGCAGAGGTAAGTTTCTGTTTTAACGCATTCATCGCTTCCTGAGCTTCAGCAGACCATTTAAACGTCTTACTTTTTGACAACAGTTCGGTGATGGGAAAAGTTAATTCAGCAAAATTTGAAATAAAACGACGATACCAAACACATACACCTAAAAATCCTCTGACTTGTTTGATATTACGAGGTGGAGGGCAGTTCAGGATACAGGAGATCTTGGCTGGGTCTGTGGAGATACCTCCTTCGCCAATAATGTATCCCAAATAATTAACTTTGGTCACACAGAAATGACTCTTGCTGACATTCAGCGTTAAGTTTGCCTTACGGAATTGCTCTGCAATTCGAATCAGGACAGACAAATGAGATTCAAAGTCTTCGGTCACTATGCATAAATCGTCTAAATATCCAAACACACAGTGACGGAGATCTGTAGGAATTAGATCGTCCATTAGTCGACACATAGTTGATGGAGCGTTACATAAGCCGAATGGCATTACAACAAATTGAAAGAGAGCTCGACCTGGCACTGTGAAAGCCGTGAGTGGTTTTGCTTCATCCGTTAACTGAATCTGCCAATAGGCATCCTTTAGATCCAATTTACTAATAATATTAGCCTTTGGTAAGCGAGAGAAGATCCCATCAATGCTTTGTAAGGGGTACGCATCTTTTTTCGTTGCTTCGTTTAATTTCCGCGCATCTAAACAAAGTCTGACTTTATTTGGCTTAATTACCATACGAATTGGTGAGCTCCAAGAGCTGTTAGAGGGTTCTATTACCCCAAGCTCTAGCATCCGATCGATTTCCGCATAAAGGACTTTTTCGACGGCTGGACTGACAGGGTAGTGTCTCTGTTTCACTGGCGTGGCCAATCCCACGTCAATGTGATGCTTTAGTAAGGAAGTACGCCCTAAGCCTTGTTTCGTAAAATTTGGAAACAATTCCTTCACCGCTTCTAACTTTTGTAGTTGCCTCTCGTTGAGCGGATAGGAATCCTGGACAATTTGAGTTACTGAAGGGCTCTCGATTGCACCAACTATACTCGGCGCTAATGCAAAAGTTCTCCAGAAATCAATTCCTAATATAAGTCTCTGAGCTATGGTTGGAATAATGTATAATTCTATTACATTTTCATTATCTTTATATTTCATTTTAACTTTCAAAATTCCTAAAACCTTATGGGCCTTGGCATCCGCAGTTTTAACTTGCGATACGATGGCTTTATATCCGGGAAAACAACTGAAATCCTGCAAAGCTAAATCGGCTCCTATACAGCTAACATTTGCTCCTGTATCAAGCAAACCCCATTCTGTAAAATTCAGAAAGGAAACATTTGCATAACTTCGTCTGTCTGAGATGTTTTGAAAAATGGTCGATACTACATTACGTTGCTTACTTTTTAAATTGCTATAATAATTTTTCAATCGTTTTGTATTCCGTTTTCGTGGCTTTGTTTTTTCATTAAAGATTCTATCTCGTACTAAATAATAATTTCGAAGCCTGTCTTCGTACGGCCGAAATGCTGTTTTCAAATCCACTGACTCTTGCGTGGTATTTGACTTATCTAATATTTTGGATTGAAGATCAACTATTTTCATTTTTGTCTCATCCTCCAACCTTTGACCTAAGGAGTTGTCTAAGTCTTTGTCTACGTCTGGGTATGAAGCTATGAGTGGGACTGGGACATCCGATTGTTCTGGGATGCCCCCGCCTTTCGGTTTTCCGAACGATTCTTACAGTTCAGACAATTGGGTTTATAGACTTCCGGCTTGCCACATCCGTAGCAAAATATGCGACGTTCTGCTAAACAATCCTCAAATATATGACCCGCCTTGGTACAGTTCCAGCAAATAATTTTCGAGGGCGCTCTCAAAGCCGAAATATCCTTGTCTAGTTCATCGATCTCTGTCTCTGTCTTTGAGTCTTCATCGACAGCGTAAACTCGGTAGTTGGTCTCTTTGGGTTTTGCTTGAGTACGGATTGTTTTGGCAGCATCCTGCAGAAACCTTTCTCTCTTTTGGACCAACTTTCGTAAGTGTTCCATAGAATAGATATCTTCAAAAAGCAACCTATCTTTCATATCCGTGAGCAAATTTCCCTGAACTAATTCAATTAATTCGTTTTCTTCAAAATGCACTGACAATTTATCCATTAGTTTGCAAATGGATTCGTAAAAGGTATCAAACAATTCGCCAGGTTTTTGTTTACGAGCACGAATTTGTTCGCGTAGCTCGGTCATAGATCGACTTTCTTTATATTGGGCACGCAGCGCGGTTGCAAACTGTTGCCAGTTCAGGTTCTCGGTCTGTTTATGCATTCGCCAAAACCAAGAACTAGCCTTGCCTACTAACAGCTGATGCACATTTCGAACAAGCGAATCAAAATCATTATTAAGATGTTTTCGCGTTAATACTTGTACTCGATATAAAAATTCTTCCACCGACAAACCCTCAGATGTCCCTTCGAAACGCACACCCCACTTCTGAATAATATCTGCGACCTTATTCGTTGCTAGAATGGATGAATTATGAGAAATGAGACTTTGGTTAACCGTGGGTGTTCTTTCTTGTTGTCGATTTTCCTGATTGTTTCTCACTGTTAATGTTTGCATCATTTGCCTTACAGTTTCTCGAACTAAAACTTCAATGTCCGGTTGCGACCAATTATCTTCGTTTAGATTATCGTCACTCCGATTAAATCGTCTAGGCAGTCTGCCTCTTCGTGCACCTCTTCGTATTGCACCTCCTCTCTCCATATTAGTGTTATTACCCCTTGCACCTCTATTACTATCGACAGCTGCCACGTTAGGTATTAACTCTGGTTGCTGCGAAAAAACTTCTGCCTCTGTTGGGGGATTTTCTACAAGTTCTAATTGTCTAGCCACTGAACTAGTATTTGGACGTTTATTCGCAGTAGTTCCCGGTGGATCGTTTCTCAGCTCTGGAGAGAAATTTCCAATAACTACTTTAACATCCTTCAACAGAACTTTTGTAAAACAAGAAGGACATTCATTCTCTTTATCCGGATGAAACTTACTCTCAACACAAGATTTATGGAATACATGCTTACAAGGTGTCATCGCACAAGGCTGTGTATCCACCATTGGCTCTTCGCACAATAAACAAACATCTTGGTTAGCCATTGGAGCGAACGTTTTATCAGGAGTATGATGAAGTGGCATAATGTTTTTGTTTAGGTTCTACAAATTTGTGTTTATTTTGTAATAATCTCTCGTTATATTTTATTTATCTCGTTTTGACCTATCTTTGGGGATATGAATGATCTGATCGTAGTTAACCTGGTTCCGACATAATTTATTTTGGTATTTTTATTTGTTTATTTATTTTTTTTTTAATATATGTTCGGGCTATTTCCTCTAATTGGAATGATACTTGATTTTCAGATATTTACTAATCGCAACTAACGGACATATGTACACTTACGCATACCCTATGTATTCCAGTCAATCCAACTTTGCAAACAACTAACCGATAAACCATTTTCTCACTCCTCTGATGATAGAAACTGAAGCTACTCTACAGCTCAAAAACCGATAGCTATACTTCGGTCGTCAGAGTTCACACTTGCAAACCTACGATATCCAGAAAGTATAAACTATAGTTATAATATGCACTGCAGACCACTCTCAATAATTTATCATTCGAAAACAAACGAGCTATCTATCTAGGGAGCTCGGTTGCTTTACTTTTATTGGTCGATCTTACTCAGCGCACGCAAATAATTCGATATCCGAAAAAAAATAAAGTACCTCCTAGACATTTGGGCTTAAATAACTGAAATCTCTCGTTATGTAGAATTCAATTATCGCGGCCCCACGTTGGGCGCCAAATACTTATGTAATGGTTGCCTACACTGAAGAAAAATTGATCACAACTATCTACAGTGTAAGTTAACTGAATCAGGCAGCAGTGTATACAGCGGAACGGGACCCTCTTGTTGTTTCTAGCTCTTCCGGGATGGGGGGGTTATTGCTGTTACTGCTTCCGACATTACACGAAGAATTATTTATAGAGTCCCTATCTGAAACTAATAAGCCATCTGATCATGGCTGAAATATTCAGGCTAACTGCCTACAAAAGAAAATCAGAGAAAATCTCCAACTCACAGGACGACAATAATGATGAAAAGGGAATATGTCTAGCACCAGGATCTGTTCGTGGTGTCTTAGCTGTTGTTTGACACACACAGAGTCGCTACCCACCCTACCAATGCCTTTGTACTTTAAGTGTTAGCAAAGACCCCATATTGTAGCTGATCAAAACATTTAAATCCCCAGGTCACGAGATGATTGCATCTACTCCATCATGATATTACTGATTCGATATGACATACTGCATTATTTATTTAAATAATTTCAATAGAAAAGTAACTTAAAGAAATTCTGGTTACTGACATAATAATTTCGAATGTTCGTTTTAATTAATTTGCTTCTTTTCATTTTTTAATCTAAAACAATTCAGTTGCGATTCATTTATGCTTTCATTGTGACTACAAATGTTTTTAAACGAGGACTTAATGATTAGTTTCTAATTTATTTGTATTGTATTTACATATTTTCTGATAAAGTTAGCGAAAAGCAGAATAAAACTACGCGTTCCTAATCATAATTCAAATATTTCATCTTCATAATTACGTTGGTGCTGGTAGCAATAGAGATCTGCAATGCATACACTAGCCAAGAATATAGCAAAACAAACGCATACCGAGAATTAAGATTTGGTAATGATCATTATATACTCAATAAGAGCGCGGCTAGAGGAGCATTTATACGCAATTAGAAGTGTCCAGAATCTGGCAGCCCAAAACAAACAAACAGAAAAGAATAACGAACAGAGCTTACGGCTCTTCACGGTAGCAGCGGTTGGCTTGGATGATCATATCATGTCACATTAAATTGGTGTTTATATATATATATCCATTTTTGGATCACTTACCCCCATCCGATCCTCGTTGAAGGCCTTCACGATGACGTGGATGACGAGCTGTTAGCGTGTGTTTAAATGATTGTTAATTTAATGCAACATAAATGATTCGTTGGATCGACCCTGCTTATCGCGTTCTTTATGTCTGGTTGTGCGGGTTTTTAGGGCACATGAACCTAGGTCAAGTTTACGCAATCGCGTTCGCTTAGCTAGCGCATGCACTCTAGATACATACTACAGTTTTCCGAGGCTCAAACGAGCCAGATGCGACCGAAATCTGATTAAAAAAATCCGAAACTTTTACAGTTGCATAAAACCTAACTAAATCTGCACTCCGGATCTAATGCCGGTTTTGTTTATTTCTGGAGGAGTTTACTCCGATCCTACGCCTTCGTCACGCTCTGGCCGAAAATTGTGGTCCCTGGCCACAGCGTTTGTCGTCTCCCTTCCTCTGCCGCAGCTGGCGAAGCGCGGAAAGGAAAAATAAGTAATCCCACGCCGATGACGTAATCGGGGCTCCTGGCCACCGAACAGATTCGCGGGCAGGGTCGCAAAGGTTTTCGCTTCACCTTTGGCAATATTCCGGTTGCCCTTATAGGAAGGTTCGACTAGAAAAAACAACCGTGGTTACGGAGAGAGCTTTCAGTCGTATAAGAAAACTATTTACCGACAGAGGATGATGCAGAGTAAACTGCGGTACGCTTGAGCGTGGAGCTCCAGAAGGTTCCTTCGCCTGTATGTAGGCGTGCAAGCCGAGAAGGCACGCCGTATTGCGCTGTCTCTATAGGAAACCAATATTAATGCAAGTGCAAATGGCTTGAAGTCTCAAAATAATTACCCAAGACCGGTGCGCGACACTGGCGGATGGTTAACTGGTCGGATGCAACGGCCGATGCCTTGTATTAAATTGGCAAAAGGGACACGTGGCACTTGTGTATTAATTTCGCTCACAGATCGACACTTCTGTAGCGTTCGGCGTTGCAGTGAAAAAAAGGAAGAAGGCGGATGTTTTGATCGTGTCGGAAATGATGCTTAATCGATTAATTCGTGCTGTCAACTGTCAATTTCGCACAGCTGATTGTGATCGACTAGGGCTGGAGCATACGATATGACTATCGTAAGGCGCGTATGTCAAATCTTTTGAATTTTACAACGTTAACCTTTTTGTCCAATGCTGCCCATTACAACCACAGATAATCTGGCAAGTAATCGCAGACACGATTAGCTGGAATCAGCTTCGTATATCCTTTGCGTGGTAGGTTCCTATCTCCTTTCCTGCTAACGTTTCCAATAGATAAAACGAACTACCTAATTTCTTCTTAATTCGACACTTAGAAAATTGGTGTCCTAACTTCTTATTGTAATTCTGACTAAAATTACTTAAATGAAAGTTTCGCTTAAAGACTTCTTGACCTTCTTTAAATACAATATGATTAGCTCTTAAATTGTATTGTTTCACATTAGTTTCATATGCTTTACGACTATTCTTTTTGATTTCTTCGCGAATTACAGCTAATTGGTCTACTCTATCCAATCGAGTCGATTCTTCTAATAACGATAATTGTTTCAATAGCTTATAATCAGATCCATGATTAATCATATTAAAGCCAAAGAGAGCTTTATAAGGAGAACAACCTAAAGACTGATGTAATGCAGATCGAAGAGCAGACGAGATACTTGTCAAATTTACATCCCATTCTGTTTGATCTTCTTGAAGATATGATCGTATAGCTGCCAATAAAGAACGATTGACTCTTTCGGCCGCATTACTTTGCGGTGAATAAAGAGCTGTACAAATATGACGAATACCCCATTTGGTTATCATGGCCTCGAATTCTTTTGCCTTAAACTGGGATCCATTATCACTAATTATTGTCTCTGGTACTCCAAACTCACAAAAAATTCGCTCGCACAAAAAGTTATTAATGGCGGCCGTAGTGAACTTTTTAAGCGGACAGAGCCAATGATATCGGCTAAAATGGTCAAGTACAATCAGCAATCCAGTATAACCTCTTTTACTACGAGGATAAGGTCCGAGTATATCAACGTACAATCGTTGAAAGGGTCTGATTGATACACTCTGCTCACCCATGGGTGGTCGTAATATTTTATTTGGTGCTTTTGTCTGTTTACACATTGCACACTCATTTACATAATTTCGAACCTCTTTTGACAATCCTGGCCAAAAAAGATTACGTCGTAGTCTCTCAATAGTTTTGTGTATCCCTCCATGGGCTGACACGACACTATCATGAGCCTGCCAAATTGCAGCACTTCGCAGCTTTTCAGGAACCCAGAGCTTCCAACTATCCGCTTCCTGTTCTGTATTTCCCGATGGATGGTCCGTCCGTATGTAAACGAATTTCCCATGGACTCGTAAATCCGGAAACTTATCAACATTCTGTTCTACTCGCTTTCGAAGTTCTTCATAACTTTGTTCCGTAAAAGCATCAGAATATAAATCGATTTCGGGTCCAACAAACTCTAAACTCTCAATGTGTTCCTCACAAATCCTCGATAAGGCATCTGGTACGATATGATCCTTACCTTTTCTATGAGATATGGTGAATTTAAATCCTTGTAACCGAAAAATCCATCTGGCAAGACGACCTGATACATTTTGTTGTCTCATCAGCCATAGCAGACTGGAATGATCAGTTACCACCTCAAATTCTTGCAACTCTAAATAGCAACGGAATTTTTCTATTGACAATATTACAGCCAAGCATTCACGCTCTGTAACACTATAATTACGCTGTGACTTGGAAAGTTTCTTTGACATAAAAGCTATAGGCCTTTCATCTCCTGCTTCAGATAATTGTACTAAGACTGCTCCAATGCCAAAGTCGCTAGCATCGCAGTGAAGAAAGAATTTCTGCGAAAAGTCAGGATTATGTAGTACAGGAGCAGAGGTAAGTTTCTGTTTTAACGCATTCATCGCTTCCTGAGCTTCAGCAGACCATTTAAACGTCTTACTTTTTGACAACAGTTCGGTGATGGGAAAAGTTAATTCAGCAAAATTTGAAATAAAACGACGATACCAACCACATACACCTAAAAATCCTCTGACTTGTTTGATATTACGAGGTGGAGGCCAGTTCAGGATACAGGAGATCTTGGCTGGGTCTGTGGAGATACCTCCTTCGCCAATAATGTATCCCAAATAATTAACTTTGGTCACACAGAAATGACTCTTGCTGACATTCAGCGTTAAGTTTGCCTTACGGAATTGCTCTGCAATTCGAATCAGGACAGACAAATGAGATTCAAAGTCTTCGGTCACTATGCATAAATCGTCTAAATATCCAAACACACAGTGACGGAGATCTGTAGGAATTAGATCGTCCATTAGTCGACACATAGTTGATGGAGCGTTACATAAGCCGAATGGCATTACAACAAATTGAAAGAGAGCTCGACCTGGCACTGTGAAAGCCGTGAGTGGTTTTGCTTCATCCGTTAACTGAATCTGCCAATAGGCATCCTTTAGATCCAATTTACTAATAATATTAGCCTTTGGTAAGCGAGAGAAGATCCCATCAATGCTTTGTAAGGGGTACGCATCTTTTTTCGTTGCTTCGTTTAATTTCCGCGCATCTAAACAAAGTCGGACTTTATTTGGCTTAATTACCATACGAATTGGTGAGCTCCAAGAGCTGTTAGAGGGTTCTATTACCCCAAGCTCTAGCATCCGATCGATTTCCGCATAAAGGACTTTTTCGACGGCTGGACTGACAGGGTAGTGTCTCTGTTTCACTGGCGTGGCCAATCCCACGTCAATGTGATGCTTTAGTAAGGAAGTACGCCCTAAGCCTTGTTTCGTAAAATTTGGAAACAATTCCTTCACCGCTTCTAACTTTTGTAGTTGCCTCTCGTTGAGCGGATAGGAATCCTGGACAATTTGAGTTACTGAAGGGCTCTCGATTGCACCAACTATACTCGGCGCTAATGCAAAAGTTCTCCAGAAATCAATTCCTAATATAAGTCTCTGAGCTATGGTTGGAATAATGTATAATTCCATTACATTTTCATTATCTTTATATTTCATTTTAACTTTCAAAATTCCTAAAACCTTATGGGCCTTGGCATCCGCAGTTTTAACTTGCGATACGATGGCTTTATATCCGGGAAAACAACTGAAATCCTGCAAAGCTAAATCTGCTCCTATACAGCTAACATTTGCTCCTGTATCAAGCAAACCCCATTCTGTAAAATTCAGAAAGGAAACATTTGCATAACTTCGTCTGTCTGAGATGTTTTGAAAAATGGTCGATACTACATTACGTTGCTTACTTTTTAAATTGCTATAATAATTTTTCAATCGTTTTGTATTCCGTTTTCGTGGCTTTGTTTTTTCATTAAAGATTCTATCTCGTACTAAATAATAATTTCGAAGCCTGTCTTCATACGGCCGAAATGCTGTTTTCAAATCCACTGACTCTTGCGTGGTATTTGACTTATCTAATATTTTGGATTGAAGATCAACTATTTTCATTTTTGTCTCATCCTCCAACCTTTGACCTAAGGAGTTGTCTAAGTCTTTGTCTACGTCTGGGTATGAAGCTATGAGTGGGACTGGGACATCCGATTGTTCTGGGATGCCCCCGCCTTTCGGTTTCCGAACGATTCTTACAGTTCAGACAATTGGGTTTATAGACTTCCGGCTTGCCACATCCGTAGCAAAATATGCGACGTTCTGCTAAACAATCCTCAAATATATGACCCGCCTTGGTACAGTTCCAGCAAATAATTTTCGAGGGCGCTCTCAAAGCCGAAATATCCTTGTCTAGTTCATCGATCTCTGTCTCTGTCTTTGAGTCTTCATCGACAGCGTAAACTCGGTAGTTGGTCTCTTTGGGTTTTGCTTGAGTACGGATTGTTTTGGCAGCATCCTGCAGAAACCTTTCTCTCTTTTGGACCAACTTTCGTAAGTGTTCCATAGAATAGATATCTTCAAAAAGCAACCTATCTTTCATATCCGTGAGCAAATTTCCCTGAACTAATTCAATTAATTCGTTTTCTTCAAAATGCACTGACAATTTATCCATTAGTTTGCAAATGGATTCGTAAAAGGTATCAAACAATTCGCCAGGTTTTTGTTTACGAGCACGAATTTGTTCGCGTAGCTCGGTCATAGATCGACTTTCTTTATATTGGGCACGCAGCGCGGTTGCAAACTGTTGCCAGTTCAGGTTCTCGGTTTGTTTATGCATTCGCCAAAACCAAGAACTAGCCTTGCCTACTAACAGCTGATGCACATTTCGAACAAGCGAATCAAAATCATTATTAAGATGTTCTCGCGTTAATACTTGTACTCGATATAAAAATTCTTCCACCGACAAACCCTCAGATGTCCCTTCGAAACGCACACCCCACTTCTGAATAATATCTGCGACCTTATTCGTTGCTAGAATGGATGAATTATGAGAAATGAGACTTTGGTTAACCGTGGGTGTTCTTTCTTGTTGTCGATTTTCCTGATTGTTTCTCACTGTTAATGTTTGCATCATTTGCCTTACAGTTTCTCGAACTAAAACTTCAATGTCCGGTTGCGACCAATTATCTTCGTTTAGATTATCGTCACTCCGATTAAATCGTCTAGGCAGTCTGCCTCTTCGTGCACCTCTTCGTATTGCACCTCCTCTCTCCATATTAGTGTTATTACCCCTTGCACCTTTATTACTATCGACAGCTGCCACGTTAGGTATTAACTCTGGTTGCTGCGAAAAAACTTCTGCCTCTGTTGGGGGATTTTCTACAAGTTCTAATTGTCTAGCCACTGAACTAGTATTTGGACGTTTATTCGCAGTAGTTCCCGGTGGATCGTTTCTCAGCTCTGGAGAGAAATTTCCAATAACTACTTTAACATCCTTCAACAGAACTTTTGTAAAACAAGAAGGACATTCATTCTCTTTATCCGGATGAAACTTACTCTCAACACAAGATTTATGGAATACATGCTTACAAGGTGTCATCGCACAAGGCTGTGTATCCACCATTGGCTCTTCGCACAATAAACAAACATCTTGGTTAGCCATTGGAGCGAACGTTTTATCAGGAGTATGATGAAGTGGCATAATGTTTTTGTTTAGGTTCTACAAATTTGTGTTTATTTTGTAATAATCTCTCGTTATATTTTATTTATCTCGTTTTGACCTATCTTTGGGGATATGAATGATCTGATCGTAGTTAACCTGGTTCCGACATAATTTATTTTGGTATTTTTATTTGTTTATTTATTTTTTTTTTAATATATGTTCGGGCTATTTCCTCTAATTGGAATGATACTTGATTTTCAGATATTTACTAATCGCAACTAACGGACATATGTACACTTACGCATACCCTATGTATTCCAGTCAATCCAACTTTGCAAACAACTAACCGATAAACCATTTTCTCACTCCTCTGATGATAGAAACTGAAGCTACTCTACAGCTCAAAAACCGATAGCTATACTTCGGTCGTCAGAGTTCACACTTGCAAACCTACGATATCCAGAAAGTATAAACTATAGTTATAATATGCACTGCAGACCACTCTCAATAATTTATCATTCGAAAACAAACGAGCTATCTATCTAGGGAGTTCGGTTGCTTTACTTTTATTGGTCGATCTTACTCAGCGCACGCAAATAATTCGATATCCGAAAAAAATAAAGTACCTCCTAGACATTTGGGCTTAAATAACTGAAATCTCTCGTTATGTAGAATTCAATTATCGCGGCCCCACGTTGGGCGCCAAATACTTATGTAATGGTTGCCTACACTGAAGAAAAATTGATCACAACTATCTACAGTGTAAGTTAACTGAATCAGGCAGCAGTGTATACAGCGGAACGGGACCCTCTTGTTGTTTCTAGCTCTTCCGGGATGGGGGGGTTATTGCTGTTACTGCTTCCGACATTACACGAAGAATTATTTATAGAGTCCCTATCTGAAACTAATAAGCCATCTGATCATGGCTGAAATATTCAGGCTAACTGCCTACAAAAGAAAATCAGAGAAAATCTCCAACTCACAGGACGACAATAATGATGAAAAGGGAATATGTCTAGCACCAGGATCTGTTCGTGGTGTCTTAGCTGTTGTTTGACACACACAGAGTCGCTACCCACCCTACCAATGCCTTTGTACTTTAAGTGTTAGCAAAGACCCCATATTGTAGCTGATCAAAACATTTAAATCCCCAGGTCACGAGATGATTGCATCTACTCCATCATGATATTACTGATTCGATATGACATACTGCATTATTTATTTAAATAATTTCAATAGAAAAGTAACTTAAAGAAATTCTGGTTACTGACATAATAATTTCGAATGTTCGTTTTAATTAATTTGCTTCTTTTCATTTTTTAATCTAAAACAATTCAGTTGCGATTCATTTATGCTTTCATTGTGACTACAAATGTTTTTAAACGAGGACTTAATGATTAGTTTCTAATTTATTTGTATTGTATTTACATATTTAGCGAAAAGCAGAATAAAACTACGCGTTCCTAATCATAATTCAAATATTTAATCTTCATAATTACGTTGGTGCTGGTAGCAATAGAGATCTGCAATGCATACACTAGCCAAGAATATAGCAAAACAAACGCATACCGAGAATTAAGATTTGGTAATGATCATTATATACTCAATAAGAGCGCGGCTAGAGGAGCATTTATACGCAATTAGAAGTGTCCAGAATCTGGCAGCCCAAAACAAAGCAAACAGAAAAGAATAACGAACAGAGCTTACGGCTCTTCACGGTAGCCGCGGTGGTTTTGGCTGATCATATCATGTCACATTAAATTGGTGTTTATATATATATATCCATTTTGGATCACTTACCCCATCCGATCCTCGTTGAAGGCCTTCACGATGACGTGGATGACGAGCTGTTAGCGTGTGTTTAAAGGATTTTTAATTTAATGCAACACAAATGATTCGTTTGATCGACCCTGCTTATCGCGTTCTTTATGTCTGGTTGTGCGGGTTTTTAGGGCACATGAACCTAGGTCAAGTTTACGCAATCGCGTTCGCTTAGCTAGCGCATGCACTCTAGATACATACTACAGTTTTCCGAGGCTCAAACGAGCCAGATGCGACCGAAATCTGATTAAAAAATCCGAAACTTTTACAGTTGCATAAAACCTAACTAAATCTGCACTCCGGATCTAATGCCGGTTTTGTTTATTTCTGGAGGAGTTTACTCCGATCCTACGCCTTCGTCACGCTCTGGCCGAAAATTGTGGTCCCTGGCCACAACGTTTGTCGTCTCCCTTCCTCTGCCGCAGCTGGCGAAGCGCGGAAAGGAAAAATAAGTAATCCCACGCCGATGACGTAATCGGGGCTCCTGGCCACCGAGCAGATTCGCGGGCAGGGTCGCAAAGGTTTTCGCTTCACCCTTGGCAATATTCCGCTTGCCCTTATAGGAAGGTTCGACTAGAAAAACAACCGTGGTTACGGAGAGAGCTTTCAGTCATATAAGAAAACTATTTACCGACAGAGGATGATGCAGAGTAAACTGCGGTACGCTTGAGCGTGGAGCTCCAGAAGGTTCCTTCGCCTGTATGTAGGCGTGCAAGCCGAGAAGGCACGCCGTATTGCGCTGTCTCTATAGGAAACCAATATTAATGCAAGTGCAAATGGCTTGAAGTCTCAAAATAATTACCCAAAACCGGTGCGCGACACTGGCGGATGGTTAACTGGTCGGATGCAACGGCCGATGCCTTGTATTAAATTGGCAAAAGGGACACGTGGCACTTGTGTATTAATTTCGCTCACAGATCGACACTTCTGTAGCGTTCGGCGTTGCAGTGAAAAAAGGAAGAAGGCGGATGTTTTGATCGTGTCGGAAATGATGCTTAATCGATTAATTCGTGCTGTCAACTGTCAATTTCGCACAGCTGATTGTGATCGACTAGGGCTGGAGCATACGATATGACTATCGTAAGGCGCGTATGTCAAATCTTTTGAATTTTACAACGTTAACCTTTTTGTCCAATGCTGCCCATTACAATATATGCACTATTATCTGAGCTGTGAACTTTTTGTTTATAATTTTACAATTGAGCATGCAAATGTATTAGCCATGTAAAAACTAATATAAATACAAATTCTGAAGTGGATATATGCATTATTATCTGAGTTGTGAACTTTTTGCTTACAAATTTACAATTGAGTATGCAAATGTATTAGCCTTGTAAAAACTAATATAAATACGAATTCTGAAGTGGATTCAGGCATTATTAGCTGAGTTGTGAACTTTTTGTTTACAAATTTACAATTGAGTATGCAAATGTATTAGCCATGTAAAAACTAATATAATTACAAATTCTGAAGTGGATACATGCATTATTAGCTGAGTTGTGAACTTTTTGTTTACAAATTTACAATTGAGTATGCAAATGTATTAGCCATGTAAAAACTAATATAATTACAAATTCTGAAGTGGATATTTGCACTATTATCTGAGTTGTGAACTTTTTGTTTACAAATTTACAATTGAGTATGCAAATGTATTAGCCCTGTAAAAACTAATATAAATACAAATTCTGAAGTGGATACATGCATTATTAGCGGAGTTGTGAACTTTTTGTTTACAAATTCACAATTGAGTATGCAAATGTATTAGCCATGTAAAAACTAATATAATTACAAATTCTGAAGTGGATATATGCACTATTATCTGAGCTGTGAACTTTTTGTTTACAATTTTACAATTGAGCATGCAAATGTATTAGCCATGTAAAAACTAATATAAATACAAATTCTGAAGTGGATATATGCATTATTATCTGAGTTGTGAACTTTTTGTTTACAAATTTACAATTGAGTATGCAAATGTATAAGCCGTGTAAAAACTAATATAAGTACAAATTCTGCCGTTAATACATGCATTATTAGCTGAGTTGTGAATACAAATTCTAAAGTGGATTCAGGCATTATTAGCTGAGTTGTGAACTTTTTGTTTTTAAATTTACAATTGAGTATGCAAATGTATTAGCCGTGTAAAAACTAATATAATTACAAATTCTGAAGTGGATATATGCACTATTATCTGAGTTGTGAACTTTTTGCTTACAAATTTACAATTGAGTATGCAAATGTATTAGCCCTGTAAAAACTTATATAAATACAAATTCTGAAGTGGATACAGGCATTATTAGGTGATCTGTGAAATTTTTGTTTACAAATTTACAATTGAGTATGCAAATGTATTAGCCTTGTAAAAACTAATATAAATACTAATTCTGAAGTGGATTCAGGCATTATTAGCTGAGTTGTGAAATTTTTGTTTACAAATTTATACCTGAGTATGCAAATGTATTAGCCATGTAAAAACTAATATAATTACAAATTCTGAAGTGGATATATGCACTATTATCTGAGTTGTGAACTTTTTGTTTACAATTTTACAATTGAGCATGCAAATGTATTAGCCATGTAAAAACTAATATAAATACAAATTCTGAAGTGGATATATGCATTATTATCTGAGTTGTGAACTTTTTGTTTACAAATTTACAATTGAGTATGCAAATGTATAAGCCGTGTAAAAACTAATATAAGTACAAATTCTGAAGTGGATTCAGGCATTATTAGCTGAGTTGTGAACTTTTTGTTTACAAATTTACAATTGAGTATGCAAATGTATAAGCCGTGTAAAAACTAATATAAGTACAAATTCTGCCGTGGATACATGCATTCTTAGCTGAGTTGTTAACTTTTTGCTTACAAATTTACAATTGAGTATGCAAATGTATTAGCCTTGTAAAAACTAATATAAATACGAATTCTGAAGTGGATTCAGGCATTATTAGCTGAGTTGTGAACTTTTTGTTTACAAATTTACAATTGAGTATGCAAATGTATTAGCCATGTAAAAACTAATATAATTACAAATTCTGAAGTGGATACATGCATTATTAGCAGAGTTGTGAACTTTTTGTTTACAAATTTACAATTGAGTATGCAAATGTATTAGCCATGTAAAAACTAATATAATTACAAATTCTGAAGTGGATATATGCACTATTATCTGAGTTGTGAACTTTTTGTTTACAAATTTACAATTGTGTATGCAAATGTATTAGCCTTGTAAAAACTAATATAAATACAAATTCTGAAGTGGATTCAGGCATTATTAGCTGAGTTGTGAAATTTTTGTTTACAAATTTATACCTGAGTATGCAAATGTATTAGCCATGTAAAAACTAATATAATTACAAATTCTGAAGTGGATATATGCACTATTATCTGAGCTGTGAACTTTTTGTTTACAATTTTACAATTGAGCATGCAAATGTATTAGCCGTGTTAAAACTAATATAAATACAAATTCTGAAGTGGATACATGCATTATTAGCTGAGTTGTGAACTTTTTGTTTACAAATTTACAATTGAGTATGCAAATGTATTAGCCATGTAAAATTTAATATAATTACAAATTCTGAAGTGGATATAGGCACTATTATCTGAGTTGTGAACTTTTTGTTTACAATTTTACAATTGAGCATGCAAATGTATTAGCCGTGTAAAAACTAATATAAATACAAATTCTGAAGTGGATACATGAACTATTAGCTGATTTGTGAACTTTTTGTTTACAAATTTACAATTGAGTATGCAAATGTATTAGCCATGTAAAAACTAATATAATTACAAATTCTGAAGTGGATATATGCACTATTATCTGAGTTGTGAACTTTTTGTTTACAAATTTACAATTGAGCATGCAAATGTATTAGCCGTGTAAAAACTAATATAAATACAAATTCTGAAGTGGATACATGAATTATTAGCTGAGTTGTGAACTTTTTGTTTACAAATTTACAATTGAGTATGCAAATGAATTAGCCCTGTAAAAACTAATATAAATACAAATTCTGAAGTGGATACAGGCATTATTAGCTGAGCTGTGAAATTTTTGTTTACAAATTTACAATTGAGTATGCTAATGTATTAGCCGTGTAAAAACTAATATAATTACAAATTCTGAAGTGGATATATGCACTATTATCTGAGTTGTGAACTTTTTGTTTACAATTTTACAATTGAGCATGCAAATGTATTAGCCGTGTAAAAACTAATATAAATACAAATTTTGAAGTGAATGCATTATTAGCTGAGTTGTGACCTTTTTGTTTACAAATTTACAATTGAGTATGCAAATGAATTAGCCCTGTAAAAACTAATATAAATACAAATTCTGAAGTGGATACATGCATTATTAGCGGAGTTGTGAACTTTTTGTTTACAAATTCACAATTGAGTATGCAAATGTATTAGCCATGTAAAAACAAATATAATTACAAATTCTGAAGTGGATATATGCACTATTATCTGAGCTGTGAACTTTTTGTTTACAATTTTACAATTGAGCATGCAAATGTATTAGCCGTGTAAAAACTAATATAAATACAAATTCTGAAGTGGATACATGCATTATTAGCTGAGTTGTGAACTTTTTGTTTACAAATTTACAATTGAGTATGCAAATGTATTAGCCATGTAAAATTTAATATAATTACAAATTCTGAAGTGGATATAGGCACTATTATCTGAGTTGTGAACTTTTTGTTTACAATTTTACAATTGAGCATGCAAATGTATTAGCCGTGTAAAAACTAATATAAATACAAATTCTGAAGTGGATACATGAACTATTAGCTGATTTGTGAACTTTTTGTTTACAAATTTACAATTGAGTATGCAAATGTATTAGCCATGTAAAAACTAATATAATTACAAATTCTGAAGTGGATATATGCACTATTATCTGAGTTGTGAACTTTTTGTTTACAAATTTACAATTGAGCATGCAAATGTATTAGCCGTGTAAAAACTAATATAAATACAAATTCTGAAGTGGATACATGAATTATTAGCTGAGTTGTGAACTTTTTGTTTACAAATTTACAATTGAGTATGCAAATGAATTAGCCCTGTAAAAACTAATATAAATACAAATTCTGAAGTGGATACAGGCATTATTAGCTGAGCTGTAAAATTTTTGTTTACAAATTTACAATTGAGTATGCTAATGTATTAGCCGTGTAAAAACTAATATAATTACAAATTCTGAAGTGGATATATGCACTATTATCTGAGTTGTGAACTTTTTGTTTACAATTTTACAATTGAGCATGCAAATGTATTAGCCGTGTAAAAACTAATATAAATACAAATTTTGAAGTGAATGCATTATTAGCTGAGTTGTGACCTTTTTGTTTACAAATTTACAATTGAGTATGCAAATGAATTAGCCCTGTAAAAACTAATATAAATACAAATTCTGAAGTGGATACATGCATTATTAGCGGAGTTGTGAACTTTTTGTTTACAAATTCACAATTGAGTATGCAAATGTATTAGCCATGTAAAAACAAATATAATTACAAATTCTGAAGTGGATATATGCACTATTATCTGAGTTGTGAACTTTTTGTTTACAAATTTACAATTGAGCATGCAAATGTATTAGCCGTTTAAAAACTAATATAAATACAAATTCTGGCATTATTAGCTGAGTTGTGAAATTTTTGTTTACAAATTTATACCTGAGTATGCAAATGTATTAGCCATGTAAAAACTAATATAATTACAAATTCTGAAGTGGATATATGCACTATTATCTGAGTTGTGAACTTTTTGTTTACAATTTTACAATTGAGCATGCAAATGTATTAGCCGTGTAAAAACTAATATAAATACAAATTCTGAAGTGGATACATGCATTATTAGCTGAGTTGTGAACTTTTTGTTTACAAATTTACAATTGAGTATGCAAATGTATTAGCCATGTAAAAACTAATATAATTACAAATTCTGAAGTGGATATATGCACTATTATCTGAGTTGTGAACTTTTTGTTTACAATTTTACAATTGAGCATGCAAAGGTATTAGCCGTGTAAAAACTAATATAAATACAAATTCTGAAGTGGATACATGAATTATTAGCTGAGTTGTGAACTTTTTGTTTACAAATTTACAATTGAGTATGCAAATGTATTAGCCATGTAAAAACTAATATAATTAGAAATTCTGAAGTGGATATATGCACTATTATCTGAGTTGTGAACTTTTTGTTTACAAATTTACAATTGAGCATGCAAATGTATTAGCCGTGTAAAAACTAATATAAATACAAATTCTGAAGTGGATACATGAATTATTAGCTGAGTTGTGAACTTTTTGTTTACAAATTTACTATTGAGTATGCAAATGTATTAGCCATGTAAAAACTAATATAAATTCAAATTCTGAAGTGGATACATGCATTATTAGCTGAGTTGTGAACTTTTTGTTTACAAATTTACAATTGAGTATGCAAATGTATTAGCCATGTAAAAACAAATATAATTACAAATTCTGAAGTGGATATATGCACTATTATCTGAGTTGTGAACTTTTTGTTTACAAATTTACAATTGAGCATGCAAATGTATTAGCCGTTTAAAAACTAATATAAATACAAATTCTGGCATTATTAGCTGAGTTGTGAAATTTTTGTTTACAAATTTATACCTGAGTATGCAAATGTATTAGCCATGTAAAAACTAATATAATTACAAATTCTGAAGTGGATATATGCACTATTATCTGAGTTGTGAACTTTTTGTTTACAATTTTACAATTGAGCATGCAAATGTATTAGCCGTGTAAAAACTAATATAAATACAAATTCTGAAGTGGATACATGCATTATTAGCTGAGTTGTGAACTTTTTGTTTACAAATTTACAATTGAGTATGCAAATGTATTAGCCATGTAAAAACTAATATAATTACAAATTCTGAAGTGGATATATGCACTATTATCTGAGTTGTGAACTTTTTGTTTACAATTTTACAATTGAGCATGCAAAGGTATTAGCCGTGTAAAAACTAATATAAATACAAATTCTGAAGTGGATACATGAATTATTAGCTGAGTTGTGAACTTTTTGTTTACAAATTTACAATTGAGTATGCAAATGTATTAGCCATGTAAAAACTAATATAATTAGAAATTCTGAAGTGGATATATGCACTATTATCTGAGTTGTGAACTTTTTGTTTACAAATTTACAATTGAGCATGCAAATGTATTAGCCGTGTAAAAACTAATATAAATACAAATTCTGAAGTGGATACATGAATTATTAGCTGAGTTGTGAACTTTTTGTTTACAAATTTACTATTGAGTATGCAAATGTATTAGCCATGTAAAAACTAATATAAATTCAAATTCTGAAGTGGATACATGCATTATTAGCTGAGTTGTGAACTTTTTGTTTACAAATTTACAATTGAGTATGCAAATGTATTAGCCATGTAAAAACTAATATAATTACAAATTCTGAAGTGGATACATGCACTATTATCTGAGTTGTGAACTTTTTGTTTACAATTTTACAATTGAGTATGCAAATGTATAAGCCGTGTAAAAACTAATATAAATACAAATTCTGAAGTGGATACATGAATTAGTAGCTGAGTTGTTAACTTTTTGCTTACAAATTTACAATTGAGTATGCAAATGTATTAGCCTTGTAAAAACTAATATAATTACAAATTCTGAACTATTCTGCACTATTATCTGAGTTGTGAACTTTTTGTTTACAAATTTACAATTGAGCATGCAAATTTATTAGCCGTGTAAAAACTAATATAAATACAAATTCTGAAGTGGATACATGAATTATTAGCTGAGTTGTGAACTTTTTGTTTACAAATTTACTATTGAGTATGCAAATGTATAAGCCGTGTAAAAACTAATATAAGTACAAATTCTGCAGTGGATACATGCATTATTAGCTGAGTTGTTAACTTTTTGCTTACAAATTTACAATTGAGTATGCAAATGTATTAGCCTTGTAAAAACTAATATAATTACAAATTCTGAAGTGGATTCAGGCATTATTAGCTGAGTTGTGAAATTTTTGTTTACAAATTTATACCTGAGTATGCAAATGTATTAACCTTGTAAAAACTAATATAAATACATATTCTGAAGTGGATACATGCATTATTAGCCGAGTTGTGAACTTTTTGTTTACAAATTTACAATTGAGTATGCAAATATATTAGCCATGTAAAAACTAATATAATTACAAATTCTGAAGTGGATATATGCACTATTATCTGAGTTGTGAACTTTTTGTTTATAGTTTTACAATTGAGCATGCAAATGTATTAGCCGTGTAAAAACTAATATAAATACAAATTCTGAAGTGGATACATGAATTATTAGCTGAGTTGTGAACTTTTTGTTTACAAATTTACAATTGAGTATGCAAATGTGTTAGCCATGTAAAAACTAATATAATTACAAATTCTGAAGTGGATATATGCACTATTATCTGAGTTGTGAACTTTTTGTTTACAATTTTACAATTGAGCATGCAAATGTATTAGCCGTGTAAAAACTAATATAAATACAAATTCTGAAGTGAATGCATTATTAGCTGAGTTGTGAACTTTTTGTTTACAAATTTACAATTGAGTATGCAAATGAATTAGCCCTGTAAAAACTAAAATAAATACAAATTCTGAAGTGGATAAAGGCATTATTAGCTGAGCTGTGAACTTTTTGTTTACAAATTTACAATTGAGTATGCAAATGTATTAGCCTTGTAAAAACGAATATAAATACAAATTCTGAAGTGGATTCAGGCATTATTAGCTGAGTTGTGAAATTTTTGTTTACAAATTTATACCTGAGTATGCAAATGTATTAGCCTAGTAAAAACTAATATAAATACAAATTCTGAAGTGGATACATGAATTAATAGCTGAGTTGTGAACTTTTTGTTTACAATTTTACAATTGAGCATGCAAAGGTATTAGCCGTGTAAAAACTAATATAAATACAAATTCTGAAGTGGATATATGCATTATTAGCTGAGCTGTGAACTTTTTGTCTACAGATTTACAATTGAGTATGAAAATGTATTAGCTATGTAAAAACTAATATAAGTACAATTTATGCCGTGGCTACATGCATTATTAGCTGAGTTGTGAACTTTTTGTTTACAAATTTACAATTGAGTATGCAAATGTATAAGCCGTGTAAAAACTAATATAAGTACAAATTCTGCCATGGATACATGCATTATTAGCTGAGTTGTTAACTTTTTGCTTACAAATTTACAATTGAGTATGCAAATGTATTAGCCTTGTAAAAACTAATATAAATACAAATTCTGAAGTGGATTCAGGCATTATTAGCTGAGTTGTGAAATTTTTGTTTACAAATTTATACCTGAGTATGCAAATGTATTAGCCTAGTAAAAACTAATATAAATACAAATTCTGAAGTGGATACATGAATTATTAGCTGAGTTGTGAACTTTTTGTTTACAATTTTACAATTGAGCATGCAAAGGTATTAGCCGTGTAAAAACTAATATAAATACAAATTCTGAAGTGGATACATGAATTATTAGCTGAGTTGTGAACTTTTTGTTTACAAATTTACAATTGAGTATGCAAATGTATTAGCCATGTAAAAACTAATATAATTACAAATTCTGAAGTGGATATATGCACTATTATCTGAGTTGTGAACTTTTTGTTTACAAATATACAATTGAGCATGCAAATTTATTAGCCTAGTAAAAACTAATATAAATACAAATTCTGAAGTGGATACATGAATTATTAGCTGAGTTGTGAACTTTTTGTTTACAATTTTACAATTGAGCATGCAAAGGTATTAGCCGTGTAAAAACTAATATAAGTACAAATTCTGCAGTGGATACATGCATTATTAGCTGAGTTGTTAACTTTTTGCTTACAAATTTACAATTGAGTATGCAAATGTATTAGCCTTGTAAAAACTAATATAATTACAAATTCTGAAGTGGATTCAGGCATTATTAGCTGAGTTGTGAAATTTTTGTTTACAAATTTATACCTGAGTATGCAAATGTATTAACCTTGTAAAAACTAATATAAATACAAATTCTGAAGTGGATACATGCATTATTAGCCGAGTTGTGAACTTTTTGTTTACAAATTAACAATTGAGTATGCAAATATATTAGCCATGTAAAAACTAATATAATTACAAATTCTGAAGTGGATATATGCACTATTATCTGAGTTGTGAACTTTTTGTTTACAGTTTTACAATTGAGCATGCAAATGTATTAGCCGTGTAAAAACTAATATAAATACAAATTCTGAAGTGGATACATGAATTATTAGCTGAGTTGTGAACTTTTTGTTTACAAATTTACAATTGAGTATGCAAATGTATTAGCCATGTAAAAACTAATATAATTAGAAATTCTGAAGTGGATATATGCACTATTATCTGAGTTGTGAACTTTTTGTTTACAGTTTTACAATTGAGCATGCAAATGTATTAGCCGTGTAAAAACTAATATAAATACAAATTCTGAAATGGATACATGAATTATTAGCTGAGTTGTGAACTTTTTGTTTACAAATTTACAATTGAGTATGCAAATGTATTAGCCATGTAAAAACTAATATAATTACAAATTCTGAAGTGGATACATGCATTATTAGCCGAGTTGTGAACTTTTTGTTTACAAATTTACAATTGAGTATGCAAATATATTAGCCATGTAAAAACTAATATAATTACAAATTCTGAAGTGGATATATGCACTATTATCTGAGTTGTGAACTTTTTGTTTACAGTTTTACAATTGAGCATGCAAATGTATTAGCCATGTAAAAACTAATATAATTACAAATTCTGAAGTGGATATATGCACTATTATCTGAGTTGTGAACTTTTTGTTTACAGTTTTACAATTGAGCATGCAAATGTATTAGCCGTGTAAAAACTAATATAAATACAAATTCTGAAGTGGATACATGAATTATTAGCTGAGTTGTGAACTTTTTGTTTACAAATTTACAATTGAGTATGAAAATGTATTAGCCATGTAAAAACTAATATAATTACAAATTCTGAAGTGGATATATGCACTATTATCTGAGTTGTGAACTTTTTGTTTACAGTTTTACAATTGAGCATGCAAATGTATTAGCCGTGTAAAAACTAATATAAATACAAATTCTGAAATGGATACATGAATTATTAGCTGAGTTGTGAACTTTTTGTTTACAAATTTACAATTGAGTATGCAAATGTATTAGCCATGTAAAAACTAATATAATTACAAATTCTGAAGTGGATATATGCACTATTATCTGAGTTGTGAACTTTTTGTTTACAAATTTACAATTGAGTATGCAAATGTATAAGCCGTGTAAAAACTAATATAAGTGCAAATTCTGCCGTGGATACATGCATTATTAGCTGAGTTGTTAACTTTTTGCTTACAAATTTACAATTGAGTATGCAAATGTATTAGCCTTGTAAAAACTAATATAAATACAAATTCTGAAGTGGATTCAGGCATTATTAGCTGAGTTGTGAAATTTTTGTTTACAAATTTATACCTGAGTATGCAAATGTATTAGCCTTGTAAAAACTAATATAAATACAAATTCTGAAGTGGATTCAGGCATTATTAGCTGAGTTGTGAACTTTTTGTTTACAAATTTACAATTGAGTATACAAATGTATTAGCCTTCTAAAAACTAATATAAGTACAAATTGTGCCGTGGATACATGCATTATTAGCTGAGTTGTGAACTTTTTGTTTACAAATTTACAATTGAGTATGCAAATGTATTAGCCATGTAAAAACTAATATAAATACAAATTCTGAAGTGGATACAGGCATTATTAGCTGAGTTGTGAACTTTTTGTTTACAAATTTACAATTGAGTATGCAAATGTATTAGCCTTGTAAAAACTAATATAAATACAAATTCTGCCGTGGATACATGCATTATTAGCGGAGTTGTGAACTTTTTGTTTACAAATTTACAATTGAGTATGCAAATGTATTAGCCATGTAAAAACTAATATAAATACAAATTCTGAAGTGGATACAGGCATTATTAGCTGAGTTGTGAACTTTTTGTTTACAAATTTACAATTGAGTATGCAAATGTATTAGCCATGTAAAAACTAATATAATTACAAATTCTGAAGTGGATATATGCACTATTATCTGAGTTGTGAACTTTTTGTTTACAAATTTACAATTGAGTATGCAAATGTATAAGCCGTGTAAAAACTAATATAAGTGCAAATTCTGCCGTGGATACATGCATTATTAGCTGAGTTGTGAACTTTTTGTTTACAAATTTACAATTGAGTATGCAAATGAATTAGCCCTGTAAAAACTAATATAAATACAAATTCTGAAGTGGATAAAGGCATTATTAGCTGAGCTGTGAACTTTTTGTTTACAAATTTACAATTGAGTATGCAAATGTATTAGCCTTGTAAAAACGAATATAAATACAAATTCTGAAGTGGATACATGCATTATTAGCTGAGCTGTGAACTTTTTGTCTACAGATTTACAATTGAGTATGAAAATGTATTAGCTATGTAAAAACTAATATAAGTACAATTTATGCCGTGGCTACATGCATTATTAGCTGAGTTGTGAACTTTTTGTTTACAAATTTACAATTGAGTATGCAAATGTATAAGCCGTGTAAAAACTAATATAAGTACAAATTCTGCCGTGGAGACATGCATTATTAGCTGAGTTGTTAACTTTTTGCTTACAAATTTACAATTGAGTATGCAAATGTATTAGCCTTGTAAAAACTAATATAAATACAAATTCTGAAGTGGATTCAGGCATTATTAGCTGAGTTGTGAAATTTTTGTTTACAAATTTATACCTGAGTATGCAAATGTATTAGCCTAGTAAAAACTAATATAAATACAAATTCTGAAGTGAATGCATTATTAGCTGAGTTGTGAACTTTTTGTTTACAATTTTACAATTGAGCATGCAAATGTATTAGCCGTGTAAAAACTAATATAAATACAAATTCTGAAGTGGATACATGCATTATTAGCTGAGTTGTGAACTTTTTGTTTACAAATTTACAATTGAGTATGCAAATGTATTAGCCATGTAAAAACTAATATAATTACAAATTCTGAAGTGGATATATGCACTATTATCTGAGTTGTGAACTTTTTGTTTACAATTTTACAATTGAGCATGCAAAGGTATTAGCCGTGTAAAAACTAATATAAATACAAATTCTGAAGTGCATACATGAATTATTAGCTGAGTTGTGAACTTTTTGTTTACAAATTTACAATTGTGTATGCAAATGTATTAGCCATGTAAAAACTAATATAATTAGAAATTCTGAAGTGGATATATGCACTATTATCTGAGTTGTGAACTTTTTGTTTACAAATTTACAATTGAGCATGCAAATGTATTAGCCGTGTAAAAACTAATATAAATACAAATTCTGAAGTGGATACATGAATTATTAGCTGAGTTGTGAACTTTTTGTTTACAAATTTACTATTGAGTATGCAAATGTATTAGGCATGTAAAAACTAATATAAATACAAATTCTGAAGTGGATTCATGCATTATTAGCTGAGTTGTGAACTTTTTGTTTACAAATTTACAATTGAGTATGCAAATGTATTAGCCATGTAAAAACTAATATAATTACAAATTCTGAAGTGGATACATGCACTATTATCTGAGTTGTGAACTTTTTGTTTACAATTTTACAATTGAGTATGCAAATGTATAAGCCGTGTAAAAACTAATATAAATACAAATTCTGAAGTGGATACATGAATTAGTAGCTGAGTTGTTAACTTTTTGCTTACAAATTTACAATTGAGTATGCAAATGTATTAGCCTTGTAAAAACTAATATAATTACAAATTCTGAAGTGGATATATGCACTATTATCTGAGTTGTGAACTTTTTGTTTACAAATTTACTATTGAGTATGCAAATGTATTAGCCATGTAAAAACTAATATAAATACAAATTCTGAATTGGATACATGCATTATTAGCTGAGTTGTGAACTTTTTGTTTACAAATTTACAATTGAGTATGCAAATGTATTAGCCATGTAAAAACTAATATAATTACAAATTCTGAAGTGGATATATGCACTATTATCTGAGTTGTGAACTTTTTGTTTACAAATTTACAATTGAGTATGCAAATGTATAAGCCGTGTAAAAACTAATATAAGTACAAATTCTGCAGTGGATACATGCATTATTAGCTGAGTTGTTAACTTTTTGCTTACAAATTTACAATTGAGTATGCAAATGTATTAGCCTTGTAAAAACTAATATAATTACAAATTCTGAAGTGGATTCAGGCATTTTTAGCTGAGTTGTGAAATTTTTGTTTACAAATTTATACCTGAGTATGCAAATGTATTAACCTTGTAAAAACTAATATAAATACATATTCTGAAGTGGATACATGCATTATTAGCCGAGTTGTGAACTTTTTGTTTACAAATTTACAATTGAGTATGCAAATATATTAGCCATGTAAAAACTAATATAATTACAAATTCTGAAGTGGATATATGCACTATTATCTGAGTTGTGAACTTTTTGTTTATAGTTTTACAATTGAGCATGCAAATGTATTAGCCGTGTAAAAACTAATATAAATACAAATTCTGAAGTGGATACATGAATTATTAGCTGAGTTGTGAACTTTTTGTTTACAAATTTACAATTGAGTATGCAAATGTATTAGCCATGTAAAAACTAATATAATTACAAATTCTGAAGTGGATATATGCACTATTATCTGAGTTGTGAACTTTTTGTTTACAATTTTACAATTGAGCATGCAAATGTATTAGCCGTGTAAAAACTAATATAAATACAAATTCTGAAGTGAATGCATTATTAGCTGAGTTGTGAACTTTTTGTTTACAAATTTACAATTGAGTATGCAAATGAATTAGCCCTGTAAAAACTAAAATAAATACAAATTCTGAAGTGGATAAAGGCATTATTAGCTGAGCTGTGAACTTTTTGTTTACAAATTTACAATTGAGTATGCAAATGTATTAGCCTTGTAAAAACGAATATAAATACAAATTCTGAAGTGGATTCAGGCATTATTAGCTGAGTTGTGAAATTTTTGTTTACAAATTTATACCTGAGTATGCAAATGTATTAGCCTAGTAAAAACTAATATAAATACAAATTCTGAAATGGATACATGAATTAATAGCTGAGTTGTGAACTTTTTGTTTACAATTTTACAATTGAGCATGCAAAGGTATTAGCCGTGTAAAAACTAATATAAATACAAATTCTGAAGTGGATATATGCATTATTAGCTGAGCTGTGAACTTTTTGTCTACAGATTTACAATTGAGTATGAAAATGTATTAGCTATGTAAAAACTAATATAAGTACAATTTATGCCGTGGCTACATGCATTATTAGCTGAGTTGTGAACTTTTTGTTTATAAATTTACAATTGAGTATGCAAATGTATAAGCCGTGTAAAAACTAATATAAGTACAAATTCTGCCATGGATACATGCATTATTAGCTGAGTTGTTAACTTTTTGCTTACAAATTTACAATTGAGTATGCAAATGTATTAGCCTTGTAAAAACTAATATAAATACAAATTCTGAAGTGGATTCAGGCATTATTAGCTGAGTTGTGAAATTTTTGTTTACAAATTTATACCTGAGTATGCAAATGTATTAGCCTAGTAAAAACTAATATAAATACAAATTCTGAAGTGGATACATGAATTATTAGCTGAGTTGTGAACTTTTTGTTTACAATTTTACAATTGAGCATGCAAAGGTATTAGCCGTGTAAAAACTAATATAAATACAAATTCTGAAGTGGATACATGAATTATTAGCTGAGTTGTGAACTTTTTGTTTACAAATTTACAATTGAGTATGCAAATGTATTAGCCATGTAAAAACTAATATAATTAGAAATTCTGAAGTGGATATATGCACTATTATCTGAGTTGTGAACTTTTTGTTTACAAATTTACAATTGAGCATGCAAATTTATTAGCCGTGTAAAAACTAATATAAATACAAATTCTGAAGTGGATACATGAATTATTAGCTGAGTTGTGAACTTTTTGTTTACAAATTTACTATTGAGTATGCAAATGTATAAGCCGTGTAAAAACTAATATAAGTACAAATTCTGCAGTGGATACATGCATTATTAGCTGAGTTGTTAACTTTTTGCTTACAAATTTACAATTGAGTATGCAAATGTATTAGCCTTGTAAAAACTAATATAATTACAAATTCTGAAGTGGATTCAGGCATTATTAGCTGAGTTGTGAAATTTTTGTTTACAAATTTATACCTGAGTATGCAAATGTATTAACCTTGTAAAAACTAATATAAATACAAATTCTGAAGTGGATACATGCATTATTAGCCGAGTTGTGAACTTTTTGTTTACAAATTTACAATTGAGTATGCAAATATATTAGCCATGTAAAAACTAATATAATTACAAATTCTGAAGTGGATATATGCACTATTATCTGAGTTGTGAACTTTTTGTTTACAGTTTTACAATTGAGCATGCAAATGTATTAGCCGTGTAAAAACTAATATAAATACAAATTCTGAAGTGGATACATGAATTATTAGCTGAGTTGTGAACTTTTTGTTTACAAATTTACAATTGAGTATGCAAATGTATTAGCCATGTAAAAACTAATATAATTACAAATTCTGAAGTGGATATATGCACTATTATCTGAGTTGTGAACTTTTTGTTTACAGTTTTACAATTGAGCATGCAAATGTATTAGCCGTGTAAAAACTAATATAAATACAAATTCTGAAATGGATACATGAATTATTAGCTGAGTTGTGAACTTTTTGTTTACAAATTTACAATTGAGTATGCAAATGTATTAGCCATGTAAAAACTAATATAATTACAAATTCTGAAGTGGATACATGCATTATTAGCCGAGTTGTGAACTTTTTGTTTACAAATTTACAATTGAGTATGCAAATATATTAGCCATGTAAAAACTAATATAATTACAAATTCTGAAGTGGATATATGCACTATTATCTGAGTTGTGAACTTTTTGTTTACAGTTTTACAATTGAGCATGCAAATGTATTAGCCATGTAAAAACTAATATAATTACAAATTCTGAAGTGGATATATGCACTATTATCTGAGTTGTGAACTTTTTGTTTACAGTTTTACAATTGAGCATGCAAATGTATTAGCCGTGTAAAAACTAATATAAATACAAATTCTGAAGTGGATACATGAATTATTAGCTGAGTTGTGAACTTTTTGTTTACAAATTTACAATTGAGTATGAAAATGTATTAGCCATGTAAAAACTAATATAATTACAAATTCTGAAGTGGATATATGCACTATTATCTGAGTTGTGAACTTTTTGTTTACAGTTTTACAATTGAGCATGCAAATGTATTAGCCGTGTAAAAACTAATATAAATACAAATTCTGAAATGGATACATGAATTATTAGCTGAGTTGTGAACTTTTTGTTTACAAATTTACAATTGAGTATGCAAATGTATTAGCCATGTAAAAACTAATATAATTACAAATTCTGAAGTGGATATATGCACTATTATCTGAGTTGTGAACTTTTTGTTTACAAATTTACAATTGAGTATGCAAATGTATAAGCCGTGTAAAAACTAATATAAGTGCAAATTCTGCCGTGGATACATGCATTATTAGCTGAGTTGTTAACTTTTTGCTTACAAATTTACAATTGAGTATGCAAATGTATTAGCCTTGTAAAAACTAATATAAATACAAATTCTGAAGTGGATTCAGGCATTATTAGCTGAGTTGTGAAATTTTTGTTTACAAATTTATACCTGAGTATGCAAATGTATTAGCCTTGTAAAAACTAATATAAATACAAATTCTGAAGTGGATTCAGGCATTATTAGCTGAGTTGTGAACTTTTTGTTTACAAATTTACAATTGAGTATACAAATGTATTAGCCTTCTAAAAACTAATATAAGTACAAATTCTGCCGTGGATACATGCATTATTAGCTGAGTTGTGAACTTTTTGTTTACAAATTTACAATTGAGTATGCAAATGTATTAGCCATGTAAAAACTAATATAAATACAAATTCTGAAGTGGATACAGGCATTATTAGCTGAGTTGTGAACTTTTTGTTTACAAATTTACAATTGAGTATGCAAATGTATTAGCCATGTAAAAACTAATATAATTACAAATTCTGAAGTGGATATATGCACTATTATCTGAGTTGTGAACTTTTTGTTTACAAATTTACAATTGAGTATGCAAATGTATAAGCCGTGTAAAAACTAATATAAGTGCAAATTCTGCCGTGGATACATGCATTATTAGCTGAGTTGTGAACTTTTTGTTAACAAATTTACAATTGAGTATGCAAATGAATTAGCCCTGTAAAAACTAATATAAATACAAATTCTGAAGTGGATAAAGGCATTATTAGCTGAGCTGTGAACTTTTTGTTTACAAATTTACAATTGAGTATGCAAATGTATTAGCCTTGTAAAAACGAATATAAATACAAATTCTGAAGTGGATACATGCATTATTAGCTGAGCTGTGAACTTTTTGTCTACAGATTTACAATTGAGTATGAAAATGTATTAGCTATGTAAAAACTAATATAAGTACAATTTATGCCGTGGCTACATGCATTATTAGCTGAGTTGTGAACTTTTTGTTTACAAATTTACAATTGAGTATGCAAATGTATAAGCCGTGTAAAAACTAATATAAGTACAAATTCTGCCGTGGATACATGCATTATTAGCTGAGTTGTTAACTTTTTGCTTACAAATTTACAATTGAGTATGCAAATGTATTAGCCTTGTAAAAACTAATATAAATACAAATTCTGAAGTGGATTCAGGCATTATTAGCTGAGTTGTGAAATTTTTGTTTACAAATTTATACCTGAGTATGCAAATGTATTAGCCTAGTAAAAACTAATATAAATACAAATTCTGAAGTGAATGCATTATTAGCTGAGTTGTGAACTTTTTGTTTACAAATTTACAATTGAGTATGCAAATGAATTAGCCCTGTAAAGACTAATATAAATACAAATTCTGAAGTGGATACAGGCATTATTAGCTGAGCTGTGAACTTTTTGTCTACAGATTTACAATTGAGTATGAAAATGTATTAGCCATGTAAAAACTAATATAAGTACAATTTATGCCGTGGTTACATGCATTATTAGCTGAGTTGTGAACTTTTTGTTTACAAATTTACAATTGAGTATGCAAATGTATAAGCCGTGTAAAAACTAATATAAGTACAAATTCTGCCGTGGATACATGCATTATTAGCTGAGTTGTTAACTTTTTGCTTAAAAATTTACAATTGAGTATGCAAATGTATTAGCCTTGTAAAAACTAATATAAATACAAATTCTGAAGTGGATTCAGGCATTATTAGCTGAGTTGTGAAATTTTTGTTTACAAATTTATACCTGAGTATGCAAATGTATAAGCCTTGTAA
Source organism: Drosophila kikkawai (assembly GCF_030179895.1). Classification (NCBI taxonomy): domain Eukaryota; kingdom Metazoa; phylum Arthropoda; class Insecta; order Diptera; family Drosophilidae; genus Drosophila; species Drosophila kikkawai. Next base: position 19,383 of record NW_027222510.1, on the reverse strand, counting down.
AAACTAATATAAATACAAATTCTGAAGTGGATTCAGGCATTATTAGCTGAGTTGTGAACTTTTTGTTTTCAAATTTACAATTGAGTATGCAAATGTATAAGCCGTGTAAAAACTAATATAAGTACAAATTCTGCCGTTAATACATGCATTATTAGCTGAGTTGTTAACTTTTTGCTTACAAATTTACAATTGAGTATGCAAATGTATTAGCCTTGTAAAAACGAATATAAATACAAATTCTGAAGTGGATACATGCATTATTAGCTGAGCTGTTAACTTTTTGTCTACAGATTTACAATTGAGTATGAAAATGTATTAGCCATGTAAAAACTAATATAAGTACAATTTATGCCGTGGCTACATGCATTATTAGCAGAGTTGTGAACTTTTTCTTTACAAATTTACAATTGAGTATGCAAATGTATAAGCCGTGTAAAAACTAATATAAGTACAAATTCTGCCGTGGATACATGCATTATTAGCTGAGTTGTTAACTTTTTGCTTACAAATTTACAATTGAGTATGCAAATGTATTAGCCTTGTAAAAACTAATATAAATACAAATTCTGAAGTGGATTCAGGCATTATTAGCTGAGTTGTGAAATTTTTGTTTACAAATTTATACCTGAGTATGCAAATGTATTAGCCTTGTAAAAACTAATATAAATACAAATTCTGAAGTGGATTCAGGCATTATTAGCTGAGTTGTGAACTTTTTGTTTACAAATTTACAATTGAGTATACAAATGTATTAGCCTTCTAAAAACTAATATAAGTACAAATTCTGCCGTGGATACATGCATTATTAGCTGAGTTGTGAACTTTTTGTTTACAAATTTACAATTGAGTATGCAAATGTATTAGCCATGTAAAAACTAATATAAATACAAATTCTGAAGTGGATACAGGCATTATTAGCTGAGTTGTGAACTTTTTGTTTACAAATTTACAATTGAGTATGCAAATGTATTAGCCTTGTAAAAACTAATATAAATACAAATTCTGCCGTGGATACATGCATTATTAGCGGAGTTGTGAACTTTTTGTTTACAAATTTACAATTGAGTATGCAAATGTATTAGCCATGTAAAAACTAATATAAATACAAATTCTGAAGTGGATACAGGCATTATTAGCTGAGTTGTGAACTTTTTGTTTACAAATTTACAATTGAGTATGCAAATGTATTAGCCTTGTAAAAACTAATATAAATACAAATTCTAAAGTGGATACATGCATGATTAGCTGAGATGTGAACTTTTTGTTTCAAATTTCATTATTAGCTGAGATGTGAACTTTTTGTTTACAAATTTACAATTGAGTATGCAAATGTATTAGCCATGTAAAAACTAATATAAATACAAATTCTGAAGTGGATATATGCATTAATATCTCAGTTGTGAACTTTTTGTTTACAAATTTACAATTGAGTATGCAAATTTATAAGCCGTGTAAGAACTAATATAAGTACAAATTCTGCCGTTAATACATGCATTATTAGCTAAGCTGTGAATACAAATTCTAAAGTGGATTCAGGCATTATTAGCTGAGTTGTGAACTTTTTGTTTACAAATTTACAATTGAGTATACAAATGTATTAGCCTTCTAAAAACTAATATAAGTACAAATTCTGCCGTGGATACATGCATTATTAGCTGAGTTGTGAACTTTTTGTTTACAAATTTACAATTGAGTATGCAAATGTATTAGCTATGTAAAAACTAATATAAATACAAATTCTGAAGTGGATTCAGGCATTATTAGCTGAGTTGTGAAATTTTTGTTTACAAATTTATACCTGAGTATGCAAATGTATTAGCCTTGTAATATAAATACAAATTCTGAAGTGGATTCAGGCATTATTAGCTGAGTTGTGAACTTTTTGTTTACAAATTTACAATTGAGTATGCAAATGTATTAGCCTTCTAAAAACTAATATAAGTACAAATTCTGCCGTGGATACATGCATTATTAGCTGAGTTGTGAACTTTTTGTTTACAAATTTACAATTGAGTATGCAAATGTATTAGCCATGTAAAAACTAATATAAATACAAATTCTGAAGTGGATACAGGCATTATTAGCTGAGTTGTGAACTTTTTGTTTACAAATTTACAATTGAGTATGCAAATGTACTAGCCTTGTAAAAACTAATATAAATACAAATTCTGCCGTGGATACATGCATTATTAGCTGAGTTGTGAACTTTTTGTTTACAAATTTACAATTGAGTATGAAAATGTATTAGCCTTGTAAAAACTAATATAAATACTGTTGGGATTTTCCCCCCAACGCAGGTGCATGAGTATCCGGATTAAATAAGTAGACTTTAGCCGTTTTGGATTAATACATATACATAAGTTTATTATATATTGAATGGAGAACAAAAGAATGGCACGCAAGATCGACTGCTCTTGAAACAACGCAGGTGCAAGACTGAAATCAAATGTGTGGCCAGTTGAGAATAATATGCTGGCCAAAACGGTCCTCAGATGGAGTTACCAGATTGGTACTTTGGATGAGGCGCTTAATTCGAACACACCCCCTCAAAGTAGCAATCCTATACTATATATTAGTTATGCCCAAGGAAAGAATACAATTATTATGCTTGCTACTGCATAATCCTTTGGTGAGGACATCAGCGGGCATCTTCTCAGTCGGCATGTACGCTACCGTGATATCACCACTCTTCTCCTTCTCTTGTATGAAGTGATGTCGGACATCAATGTGTTTAGTCCGAGGATGGAAGCCGAACCCCTTCACCAGTTGTTGTGCGCTCTGGTTGTCTTTGAAAATTCGGATGGAATCACAAGTCGATCCGATCCGGTTAAGGAGAGCCTTCAAATACAGCGCCTCCTTAACGGCTTCCGACATCGCCAAGTACTCTGACTCAGTACTCGACAAAGCCACGGTACGCTGCTTACGCGCCTCCCAGGATATGGAAGCGCCTGCCAGGATGAACGCTTGCCCTGAATAAGAGCGACGGTCGGATAGGTTGGACCCCCAATCCGCATCCACGAGGCCGTAAAGGTCATCTCCAGTCTTCTTGAAGAGTAACCCAAGCATCTTCGTACCCTTTAAGTACCGTAGGATACGCTTCGACGCCTTCCAGTGCTCGGCTGAGTAGTTGGAGTTGAACTGACTCCAGAAATTCACTGCGAGCGCGATATCTGGTCGCGTAGAAACTGCAAGAAACATAAGAGAACCAATTAAGCTTTGATAAGGATACCGTTTCATCTCCTCCTCGTCTGGGTTCTCTGGTCGCTTCAGTGCTGATTTGGACTCGATCGGGGTGATAGCCGGCTTGCAGTCTTCCATGCCGTATTTTCGAAGGATAGCGTCGATGTACTTCTCTTGGCTCATGAAGACTGTCTGCTGCCTCGCATTCTGTTTGAACTCGATGCCCAAGCACGTTTTGACTGGTCCAAAATCCTTCATCTTGAATGATGCTCCCAAGTCAGCTTTGGTTTCAAGCAGCCAGTTAGGATAATTTGACGCCAAAAGCAAATCATCAACATATATGGTGACAAGTAGAAACTTTCCGTCTCCTTGCTTGACAAACAGGCATGGATCTTGCTCAGTTGGGTTAAGTCCGATTTCCTTAAGCTTCTCTGTAAGCTTGCAATACCAACGAAGTCCTGATTGACGAAGTCCGTAGAGTGCCTTTCGTAGTAAACAAACAGGATCTCTCATTTGTTTTAAGGATTTTCTCCAAAAACATGCTGCCTTTCCAAAATCTGTTGATGCTAACTCCTGCTTTGATCCGATTTTCGCGTCTGATTCCAGCTGCTCCATGAACTCGCTGAAACCCTCAGGTATATCCATGAATACCTGCTCCTCTAGCTCACCGTTGAGGTAGGCAGTGACGACGTCCATTTGGTGAATTTCCATCTGAAATTCTGCTGATAGAGCAACCAATAGTCGCACTGATGTAAATCGCGCTACAGGTGAGTAGGACTCAAAGAAATCTTCTCCAGGTTTCTGCGCATATCCCTTGGCAACTAAACGGGCTTTCTTTCTTCCCAGAATGTTGCCGTCGTCCTTGGTTTGGAAAACCATCTTGTTTCCAATCACTTTCCGATTGTTTGGGCGTTCTGTTATCTCCCAAGTTTTGTTGAGGACTTGGGCCATAAACTCGTCTTCCACTGCGCGCTTCCAATGAGCTGCCTCTTTGGATTTGAACGCCTCTTCCAGTGTCAAAGGATCCCCTGTTACTGCTAAGAATGCCAATTCGCAATCCTCAAATTCGTCATCAATCGATGTGTCATTTTCTGGGGGATCATTGTTGGGAGTTTCATCTTCCTGTCTCTGCTGATACAGTTTACGTGGCCTTCCACGCTGTCCGGTTCTCAGCAATTTTGGGCGTCCTCTGCCCCGTCTCTCCACAACAGGAGTCTCTTCTTCTACGTCGCTGCTGCTAGAAACTTCTACTTGTTCGTCCGGTAAATTATTTGTCATTTGAATAGACAATTCTCCCTCAGCTTCGTTCTCGTAAAATTCTTCATATTTACTCTTAAACCCTGATGTATTCATAAACTTTACATCATTGCTCACCACGATGGATCTTCTCTGAGGAGAATAAAGGCGATACGCTTTCGATTCTGCAGCGTATCCTACCAGTATGCATTCCTCAGATCGTGACTCAAACTTTCCCTTATTCGTGCCTTTTATTAATGCATACGCCTTTGTTCCAAATGTACGTAAATACATTACCGTGGGAACTTTACCTGTCCAATAGGTGTAGGGTAGCTCCCCAAATAGAGCCTTCGTTGGGCACCGGTTACGGAGATAGGAAGCCGTGCTAATAGCTTCTGCCCAAAATGACGGAGGAGCCCCCGCTTGCTTCATCATGCACCTGGCCATTTCTACCAAAGTGCGGTTCTGCCCCTCTGCCACGCCGTTTTGTTGAGGAGTATGTGGCGCTGACAGACGTCTGCTAATTCCGCTTTGTCGCAGGAATTCGTCGGATTCCTTATTCAGGAATTCGGTTCCATTATCGCTCTGTAATTGTTTAATTTTGTTACCTGTTACATTTTCTGCTAAGGCTTTGAACGATTTAAACGCGTTTAATACGTCCGACTTTTGCTTTAAGAAATATACCGAGCTATATCGCGAATAGTCATCGATAAATGTAACGAAGTACTTGCATCCGCTTTTTAACTGTGTACGCATCGGTCCACACACGTCACTGTGCACAATTTCTAGAGTTTTCTGCGATCTCTTTTCCGTAGCATTATTAGCTGAGATGTGAACTTTTTGTTTACAAATTTACAATTGAGTATGCAAATGTATTAGCCTTGTAAAAACTAATATAAATACAAATTCTAAAGTGGATACATGCATGATTAGCTGAGATGTGAACTTTTTGTTTCAAATTTCATTATTAGCTGAGATGTGAACTTTTTGTTTACAAATTTACAATTGAGTATGCAAATGTATTAGCCATGTAAAAACTAATATAAATACAAATTCTGAAGTGGATATATGCATTAATATCTCAGTTGTGAACTTTTTGTTTACAAATTTACAATTGAGTATGCAAATTTATAAGCCGTGTAAGAACTAATATAAGTACAAATTCTGCCGTTAATACATGCATTATTAGCTAAGCTGTGAATACAAATTCTAAAGTGGATTCAGGCATTATTAGCTGAGTTGTGAACTTTTTGTTTACAAATTTACAATTGAGTATACAAATGTATTAGCCTTCTAAAAACTAATATAAGTACAAATTCTGCCGTGGATACATGCATTATTAGCTGAGTTGTGAACTTTTTGTTTACAAATTTACAATTGAGTATGCAAATGTATTAGCTATGTAAAAACTAATATAAATACAAATTCTGAAGTGGATTCAGGCATTATTAGCTGAGTTGTGAAATTTTTGTTTACAAATTTATACCTGAGTATGCAAATGTATTAGCCTTGTAATATAAATACAAATTCTGAAGTGGATTCAGGCATTATTAGCTGAGTTGTGAACTTTTTGTTTACAAATTTACAATTGAGTATGCAAATGTATTAGCCTTCTAAAAACTAATATAAGTACAAATTCTGCCGTGGATACATGCATTATTAGCTGAGTTGTGAACTTTTTGTTTACAAATTTACAATTGAGTATGCAAATGTATTAGCCATGTAAAAACTAATATAAATACAAATTCTGAAGTGGATACAGGCATTATTAGCTGAGTTGTGAACTTTTTGTTTACAAATTTACAATTGAGTATGCAAATGTACTAGCCTTGTAAAAACTAATATAAATACAAATTCTGCCGTGGATACATGCATTATTAGCTGAGTTGTGAACTTTTTGTTTACAAATTTACAATTGAGTATGAAAATGTATTAGCCTTGTAAAAACTAATATAAATACTGTTGGGATTTTCCCCCCAACGCAGGTGCATGAGTATCCGGATTAAATAAGTAGACTTTAGCCGTTTTGGATTAATACATATACATAAGTTTATTATATATTGAATGGAGAACAAAAGAATGGCACGCAAGATCGACTGCTCTTGAAACAACGCAGGTGCAAGACTGAAATCAAATGTGTGGCCAGTTGAGAATAATATGCTGGCCAAAACGGTCCTCAGATGGAGTTACCAGATTGGTACTTTGGATGAGGCGCTTAATTCGAACACACCCCCTCAAAGTAGCAATCCTATACTATATATTAGTTATGCCCAAGGAAAGAATACAATTATTATGCTTGCTACTGCATAATCCTTTGGTGAGGACATCAGCGGGCATCTTCTCAGTCGGCATGTACGCTACCGTGATATCACCACTCTTCTCCTTCTCTTGTATGAAGTGATGTCGGACATCAATGTGTTTAGTCCGAGGATGGAAGCCGAACCCCTTCACCAGTTGTTGTGCGCTCTGGTTGTCTTTGAAAATTCGGATGGAATCACAAGTCGATCCGATCCGGTTAAGGAGAGCCTTCAAATACAGCGCCTCCTTAACGGCTTCCGACATCGCCAAGTACTCTGACTCAGTACTCGACAAAGCCACGGTACGCTGCTTACGCGCCTCCCAGGATATGGAAGCGCCTGCCAGGATGAACGCTTGCCCTGAATAAGAGCGACGGTCGGATAGGTTGGACCCCCAATCCGCATCCACGAGGCCGTAAAGGTCATCTCCAGTCTTCTTGAAGAGTAACCCAAGCATCTTCGTACCCTTTAAGTACCGTAGGATACGCTTCGACGCCTTCCAGTGCTCGGCTGAGTAGTTGGAGTTGAACTGACTCCAGAAATTCACTGCGAGCGCGATATCTGGTCGCGTAGAAACTGCAAGAAACATAAGAGAACCAATTAAGCTTTGATAAGGATACCGTTTCATCTCCTCCTCGTCTGGGTTCTCTGGTCGCTTCAGTGCTGATTTGGACTCGATCGGGGTGATAGCCGGCTTGCAGTCTTCCATGCCGTATTTTCGAAGGATAGCGTCGATGTACTTCTCTTGGCTCATGAAGACTGTCTGCTGCCTCGCATTCTGTTTGAACTCGATGCCCAAGCACGTTTTGACTGGTCCAAAATCCTTCATCTTGAATGATGCTCCCAAGTCAGCTTTGGTTTCAAGCAGCCAGTTAGGATAATTTGACGCCAAAAGCAAATCATCAACATATATGGTGACAAGTAGAAACTTTCCGTCTCCTTGCTTGACAAACAGGCATGGATCTTGCTCAGTTGGGTTAAGTCCGATTTCCTTAAGCTTCTCTGTAAGCTTGCAATACCAACGAAGTCCTGATTGACGAAGTCCGTAGAGTGCCTTTCGTAGTAAACAAACAGGATCTCTCATTTGTTTTAAGGATTTTCTCCAAAAACATGCTGCCTTTCCAAAATCTGTTGATGCTAACTCCTGCTTTGATCCGATTTTCGCGTCTGATTCCAGCTGCTCCATGAACTCGCTGAAACCCTCAGGTATATCCATGAATACCTGCTCCTCTAGCTCACCGTTGAGGTAGGCAGTGACGACGTCCATTTGGTGAATTTCCATCTGAAATTCTGCTGATAGAGCAACCAATAGTCGCACTGATGTAAATCGCGCTACAGGTGAGTAGGACTCAAAGAAATCTTCTCCAGGTTTCTGCGCATATCCCTTGGCAACTAAACGGGCTTTCTTTCTTCCCAGAATGTTGCCGTCGTCCTTGGTTTGGAAAACCATCTTGTTTCCAATCACTTTCCGATTGTTTGGGCGTTCTGTTATCTCCCAAGTTTTGTTGAGGACTTGGGCCATAAACTCGTCTTCCACTGCGCGCTTCCAATGAGCTGCCTCTTTGGATTTGAACGCCTCTTCCAGTGTCAAAGGATCCCCTGTTACTGCTAAGAATGCCAATTCGCAATCCTCAAATTCGTCATCAATCGATGTGTCATTTTCTGGGGGATCATTGTTGGGAGTTTCATCTTCCTGTCTCTGCTGATACAGTTTACGTGGCCTTCCACGCTGTCCGGTTCTCAGCAATTTTGGGCGTCCTCTGCCCCGTCTCTCCACAACAGGAGTCTCTTCTTCTACGTCGCTGCTGCTAGAAACTTCTACTTGTTCGTCCGGTAAATTATTTGTCATTTGAATAGACAATTCTCCCTCAGCTTCGTTCTCGTAAAATTCTTCATATTTACTCTTAAACCCTGATGTATTCATAAACTTTACATCATTGCTCACCACGATGGATCTTCTCTGAGGAGAATAAAGGCGATACGCTTTCGATTCTGCAGCGTATCCTACCAGTATGCATTCCTCAGATCGTGACTCAAACTTTCCCTTATTCGTGCCTTTTATTAATGCATACGCCTTTGTTCCAAATGTACGTAAATACATTACCGTGGGAACTTTACCTGTCCAATAGGTGTAGGGTAGCTCCCCAAATAGAGCCTTCGTTGGGCACCGGTTACGGAGATAGGAAGCCGTGCTAATAGCTTCTGCCCAAAATGACGGAGGAGCCCCCGCTTGCTTCATCATGCACCTGGCCATTTCTACCAAAGTGCGGTTCTGCCCCTCTGCCACGCCGTTTTGTTGAGGAGTATGTGGCGCTGACAGACGTCTGCTAATTCCGCTTTGTCGCAGGAATTCGTCGGATTCCTTATTCAGGAATTCGGTTCCATTATCGCTCTGTAATTGTTTAATTTTGTTACCTGTTACATTTTCTGCTAAGGCTTTGAACGATTTAAACGCGTTTAATACGTCCGACTTTTGCTTTAAGAAATATACCGAGCTATATCGCGAATAGTCATCGATAAATGTAACGAAGTACTTGCATCCGCTTTTTAACTGTGTACGCATCGGTCCACACACGTCACTGTGCACAATTTCTAGAGTTTTCTGCGATCTCTTTTCCGTAGCATTATTAGCTGAGATGTGAACTTTTTGTTTACAAATTTACAATTGAGTATGCAAATGTATTAGCCATGTAAAAACTAATATAAATACAAATTCTGAAGTGGATACATGCATTATTAGCTGAGTTGTGAACTTTTTGTTTACAAATTATCATTATTAGCTGAGATGTGAACTTTTTGTTTACAAATTTACAATTGAGTATGCAAATTTATTAGCCATGTAAAAACTAATATAAATACAAATTCTGAAGTGGATACAGGCATTATTAGCTGAGTTGTGAACTTTTTGTTTACAAATTTACAATTGAGTATGCAAATGTATTAGCCTTGTAAAAACTAATATAAATACGATTTAAACGCGTTTAATACGTCCGACTTTTGCTTTAAGAAATATACCGAGCTATATCGCGAATAGTCATCGATAAATGTAACGAAGTACTTGCATCCGCTTTTTAACTGTGTACGCATCGGTCCACACACGTCACTGTGCACAATTTCTAGAGTTTTCTGCGATCTCTTTTCCGTAGCACTTTTATACGTATTTGCCGTTTGCTTTTCGCTGATGCAAATTTCACACTGCGGTAGTTTGTCATTTTCTTTTAACTTCATTCCGTGAACTTTTCCACACAACGCCATTCTCTTTAAGTCTTTTTCGTTTAGATGGCCCAACCGGCGATGCCATGTTTCTATTTCGCTTTGTTCTTCGTTCACTTTGTTTGCTTCATTCTTTTCGGTATTCAAATAATACAAATTTCCGTATTTCTTTGCTCGAAGCCAAACTTCATTATTATTTTTCATAATTATCGCTTCTTCCTTACGAAAACGCACTTCGTAACCTTTTTCCGTTATTTTTGAAACAGAAAGCAAATTCTGACGAAGATCCGACACAAATAGCACTTCTTTAAGGGTGATCTTCTCATTCCCCTTTCCTTTAATGTCTATCTTCACGTCACCAACACCATTAACCTTCGTTGTGTTGCTGTCGGCCAAATGCAATGTTTTTTTCAAAGCTTTTTATTTCACCGAACAAATTCTTATTGGAACTCATATGTGCCGAGCAACCGCTGTCCAGACACCACATATCATTTCGCCCTTCGGCTATGAATGCGTGTTCATTCACGTTCATCGTCATTTCCTTTTTGTACCGATTTCCGTTGGTTTCGCGTTCCTCGTTCTTCGCACTATAGCTGCTCTCTTTCGGCTTCACTCGACAATTTCGCGCTATATGTCCTACCTTGTTGCACACAAAGCATTTTCTGCTCTCCTTTTGAGGCTTGCCTTCTTTACCGGTTTTCTTTCGGTTTGCGTACAAAGCACTTTGTTCTTCGCGGTCACTTTTCGTTTTTTTTGCCTCCGATTCCTCCAATATTTTAACACGGAGCACGTCTGGACTTGGCAAGTCGTCACGTGTCTCGATCGCACACCTAAATGTCTCGTATGAGTCGGGCAAGCTGTATAGCAAGAGAATAGCGAGCAAATCGTCTCCAATTGTCACTCCGATCTCTTTTAATTTCTTCACCGCATCGAAGAAACCGTTGATGTGAAGGCGGGCGTCGTCCCCCTCACTCATTCGCGACAATGCTACACGCTTAAACAAGCTGGCCTTTCGCACTGGCCCTTTTGATTGAATTTCAACCAATAATCTCTGGATGTGGTGCAATCCTCGATCAAACCTAACTCGGATGTACTTATCGCCAAAAGTATATCTGCTCGAGCTTTCTCGTCTTTAATGGTCCATTCTGCGAGATCACTTTCATTAGTGGGACACTTTTTCGTACCGTTCACGTATGGCCATAAATCATTCTTCACAAGTATAGCACACATTTGCAACTTCCATGTATCGTAGTTCTCCGCGTTTAGCGGTTCGATGCGCATGTATGTACCCGCCATTTTTCACAGCGTCTCTCGTGTCTCTCCTTTCGCACTTATTTAATTTTCTGTCTTCGATACTACGCGTCCTGGGCCCATAACCTGTTGGGATTTTCCCCCCAACGCAGGTGCATGAGTATCCGGATTAAATAAGTAGACTTTAGCCGTTTTGGATTAATACATATACATAAGTTTATTATATATTGAATGGAGAACAAAAGAATGGCACGCAAGATCGACTGCTCTTGAAACCACGCCGCGCAAGACTGAAATCAAAAGTGTGGCCAGTTGAGAATAATATGCTGGCCAAAACGGTCCTCAGATGGAGTTACCAGATTGGTACTTTGGATGAGGCGCTTAATTCGAACAAATACAAATTCTGAAGTGGATTCAGGCATTATTAGCTGAGTTGTGAAATTTTTGTTTACAAATTTATACCTGAGTGTGCAAATGTATTAGCCTTGTAAAAACTAATATAAATACAAATTCTGAAGTGGATACAGGCATTATTAGCTGAGTTGTGAACTTTTTGTTTACAAAATTACAATTGAGTATGCAAATGTATTAGCCTTGTAAAAACTAATATAAATACAAATTCTGCCGTGGATACATGCATTATTAGCGGAGTTGTGAACTTTTTGTTTACAAATTTACAATTGAGTATGCAAATGTATTAGCCATGTAAAAACTAATATAAATACAAATTCTGAAGTGGATACAGGCATTATTAGCTGAGTTGTGAACTTTTTGTTTACAAATTTACAATTGAGTATGCAAATGTATTAGCCTTCTAAAAACTAATATAAGTACAAATTCTGCCGTGGATACATGCATTATTAGCTGAGTTGTGAACTTTTTGTTTACAAATTTACAATTGAGTATGCAAATGTATTAGCCATGTAAAAACTAATATAAATACAAATTCTGAAGTGGATACAGGCATTATTAGCTGAGTTGTGAACTTTTTGTTTACAAATTTACAATTGAGTATGCAAATGTATTAGCCTTGTAAAAACTAATATAAATACAAATTCTAAAGTGGATACATGCATGATTAGCTGAGATGTGAACTTTTTGTTTCAAATTTCATTATTAGCTGAGATGTGAACTTTTTGTTTACAAATTTACAATTGAGTATGCAAATGTATTAGCCATGTAAAAACTAATATAAATACAAATTCTGAAGTGGATACATGCATTATTAGCTGAGTTGTGAACTTTTTGTTTACAAATTTCATTATTAGCTGAGATGTGAACTTTTTGTTTACAAATTTACAATTGAGTATGCAAATTTATTAGCCATGTAAAAACTAATATAAATACAAATTCTGAAGTGGATACAGGCATTATTAGCTGAGTTGTGAACTTTTTGTTTACAAATTTACAATTGAGTATGCAAATGTATTAGCCTTGTAAAAACTAATATAAATACAAATTCTGCCGTGGATACATGCATTATTAGCGGAGTTGTGAACTTTTTGTTTACAAATTTACAATTGAGTATGCAAATGTATTAGCCATGTAAAACTAATATAAATACAAATTCTGAAGTGGATACAGGCATTATTAGCTGAGTTGTGAACTTTTTGTTTACAAATTTACAATTGAGTATGCAAATGTATTAGCCATGTAAAAACTAATATAAATACAAATTCTGAAGTGGATACATGCATTATTAGCTGAGTTGTGAACTTTTTGTTTACAAATTTCATTATTAGCTGAGTTGTGAAATTTTTGTTTACAAATTTATACCTGAGTGTGCAAATGTATTAGCCTTGTAAAAACTAATATAAATACAAATTCTGAAGTGGATACAGGCATTATTAGCTGAGTTGTGAACTTTTTGTTTACAAAATTACAATTGAGTATGCAAATGTATTAGCCTTGTAAAAACTAATATAAATACAAATTCTGCCGTGGATACATGCATTATTAGCGGAGTTGTGAACTTTTTGTTTACAAATTTACAATTGAGTATGCAAATGTATTAGCCATGTAAAACTAATATAAATACAAATTCTGAAGTGGATACAGGCATTATTAGCTGAGTTGTGAACTTTTTGTTTACAAATTTACAATTGAGTATGCAAATGTATTAGCCTTGTAAAAACTAATATAAATACAAATTCTGCCGTGGATACATGCATTATTAGCGGAGTTGTGAACTTTTTGTTTACAAATTTACAATTGAGTATGCAAATGTATTAGCCTTCTAAAAACTAATATAAGTACAAATTCTGCCGTGGATACATGCATTATTAGCTGAGTTGTGAACTTTTTGTTTACAAATTTACAATTGAGTATGCAAATGTATTAGCCATGTAAAAACTAATATAAATACAAATTCTGAAGTGGATACAGGCATTATTAGCTGAGTTGTGAACTTTTTGTTTACAAATTTACAATTGAGTATGCAAATGTATTAGCCTTGTAAAAACTAATATAAATACAAATTCTAAAGTGGATACATGCATGATTAGCTGAGATGTGAACTTTTTGTTTCAAATTTCATTATTAGCTGAGATGTGAACTTTTTGTTTACAAATTTACAATTGAGTATGCAAATGTATTAGCCATGTAAAAACTAATATAAATACAAATTCTGAAGTGGATACATGCATTATTAGCTGAGTTGTGAACTTTTTGTTTACAAATTTCATTATTAGCTGAGATGTGAACTTTTTGTTTACAAATTTACAATTGAGTATGCAAATTTATTAGCCATGTAAAAACTAATATAAATACAAATTCTGAAGTGGATACAGGCATTATTAGCTGAGTTGTGAACTTTTTGTTTACAAATTTACAATTGAGTATGCAAATGTATTAGCCTTGTAAAAACTAATATAAATACAAATTCTGCCGTGGATACATGCATTATTAGCGGAGTTGTGAACTTTTTGTTTACAAATTTACAATTGAGTATGCAAATGTATTAGCCATGTAAAACTAATATAAATACAAATTCTGAAGTGGATACAGGCATTATTAGCTGAGTTGTGAACTTTTTGTTTACAAATTTACAATTGAGTATGCAAATGTATTAGCCATGTAAAAACTAATATAAATACAAATTCTGAAGTGGATACATGCATTATTAGCTGAGTTGTGAACTTTTTGTTTACAAATTTCATTATTAGCTGAGTTGTGAAATTTTTGTTTACAAATTTATACCTGAGTGTGCAAATGTATTAGCCTTGTAAAAACTAATATAAATACAAATTCTGAAGTGGATACAGGCATTATTAGCTGAGTTGTGAACTTTTTGTTTACAAAATTACAATTGAGTATGCAAATGTATTAGCCTTGTAAAAACTAATATAAATACAAATTCTGCCGTGGATACATGCATTATTAGCGGAGTTGTGAACTTTTTGTTTACAAATTTACAATTGAGTATGCAAATGTATTAGCCATGTAAAACTAATATAAATACAAATTCTGAAGTGGATACAGGCATTATTAGCTGAGTTGTGAACTTTTTGTTTACAAATTTACAATTGAGTATGCAAATGTATTAGCCTTGTAAAAACTAATATAAATACAAATTCTGCCGTGGATACATGCATTATTAGCGGAGTTGTGAACTTTTTGTTTACAAATTTACAATTGAGTATGCAAATGTATTAGCCATGTAAAAACTAATATAAATACAAATTCTGAAGTGGATACAGGCATTATTAGCTGAGTTGTGAACTTTTTGTTTACAAATTTACAATTGAGTATGCAAATGTATTAGCCTTGTAAAAACTAATATAAATACAAATTCTAAAGTGGATACATGCATGATTAGCTGAGATGTGAACTTTTTGTTTCAAATTTCATTATTAGCTGAGATGTGAACTTTTTGTTTACAAATTTACAATTGAGTATGCAAATGTATTAGCCATGTAAAAACTAATATAAATACAAATTCTGAAGTGGATACATGCATTATTAGCTGAGTTGTGAACTTTTTGTTTACAAATTTCATTATTAGCTGAGATGTGAACTTTTTGTTTACAAATTTACAATTGAGTATGCAAATTTATTAGCCATGTAAAAACTAATATAAATACAAATTCTGAAGTGGATACAGGCATTATTAGCTGAGTTGTGAACTTTTTGTTTACAAATTTACAATTGAGTATGCAAATGTATTAGCCTTGTGTCACGAGTGTCACGATCCGGTTCCGATGGAGAACCATTAGACAGCAACGGTCTGGCATCTCGGAGTTAGTTGGCGAAGAGTTGGAGAACGAGAACGACAAGCAACGCCAGCTCCGCGAGAACGACATTTTCGCAAACGTATTAATCAAATAACGCACATATATCTGTATCCATTAATATTCTATAATCGAGTTGTTCATCATTAAAGTACAATTAAGATCACGAGTTATTGTCTTTATTCACCGTAAGCCGTGCTATCTATTCGCCTTATTCCTGACACATCAACAGCGACTCACACATTCCCCTACACAACGACAAAGTATTGGAGTGTGTGTGACATTTTCAGAAGTGGGATAGTGCGCAATAAGTGAAAACGAACCAAGATAAATGGACATAACGTAAAACGAAAGTTATTCACAATGCCGGGGAAGAACTATTTAACTAAGAAAGCCCTACAACATAGGTGCAGTGTTCAAACATGAACACGGTTTTAGATAAGAAGCATCTGTTAGCGATAAAGTCCCAGCAGCAGAGCACGGCCTAGCACCATATCTATCTATTAATACAACCGCCACTTGAGCCTATGTAACAAGTAACCCGAAATATGACCTCCTGCGAGCGGTCTGGGTTTGTTTAAGATATGTTCTTTCGGGGTGACTGTTTGCACCCTTATCGTATATTTCTCACGATCGGGAACTGTCCGATGCGTGGGTCTAGAACTAAGATCTACAATGTACATTCTCATGTTAGCTATATAAGCTAGGGTTTGAATGGAATAAAATCAGTTTCTTACAAAAACTCAACGACTGAAGACTTCTCATTTATTTGGGGTTTTCATTTTGGTCAATCGAGCCTTCGAAGAAATTTACTTCGACAACTCTGCAGTTTCCCCCTCTATGGTAAGGGACTCAGAGTGAGGCCAGCTCCTTCAAGCGAAGCAAGTAACACTTGTAGCTAAAAGGTAGCAAAATAATTAACTCTTGTTTCCCCCCACCCGTGGTAAGGAACAGAGTATAAAATAAAAACAAAAAGACACAAAAGAGTCTTTTATGTTTTAAAAACAAGCACCATTTAGGTTGCTGTAATACCATGAAAAAAATGGTAAGGCGTGCTGGAGCCAATAATATCAGTAGAATATGTGCTTAAAGAAAAAGTAAAAAGTGCATAAAATTATGTTATGGTATTTGAAATGGCCAACATATACCATATATATGCAAAAGGATAAAAAAAGAGTCCTTCTTGTTAAAAAAAAAAGTGGTCGAGAAATCGGCAAATTTAAAAAAAAAATAAATATAACAAATATTTATTGTGGGCGTTTTTTCGAGGCCTAAAACATCGAAAAGTCGCGGTAGTGAAAAAAAAAAAGACCTATCGTGACAAAATTTAAAAAAAAAACACAATAATAAAAAAGTTTTTGGTGGTCGTGAAAACGATAATTCAAAAGGTCAAAAAAGAGTCCCTTTTGTTTTTAAACAAAAAAATTTTTTTCCAACTCCATTGGTTGGTTTTTTTGTAAATGCCAGATATGGCAACCAGAAAATAAGAATAAAATAATTTTCTGGGGTCGAGAAATCGACTAAGATATTGTGTGGACGTTACCCAGCCCTTGACGGAGAAAAGGAGAAGGAGGGACGACCTCACGGCAGCAACTACAAATAAGTCTGCAACAACAACGACGGCCGCAGCGACGATACAGATACAGGCGGCAGCAGGAAATCATCCTGCAACAACAACGGCGGCAGCGACGACAGCAGCAGCAAAAACAACAACATCAAAATTAAAGACGACGGCGGCGCGGCAGAAGCGGAAAAATCAGCAGCTAAGTCGACTTAATTAAAATTCTTTTTTTAATATAATAATTTTTTGGTTAAAAAAAAAAAAAGAATTAGGAGTTACTTAACTCAATATTCCCCCGGCAGGACCTCACTTCGGAGGTATTTAAGTCATAAAGTCAGTTTCAATACCAATTGTTTAATATAAAGGAAATTCAAAAATAATAGAAAAAAGAAATACAAGCGGATAAGCAAATTTTGATGAATTAAAAATTAAAAGTTAAAAAGAAATAAAATTGTACATGTATTAAGCCATGATACGGAGGGCTTTGTAAAATATTAGTTGCAAAATTAATTATATCGAATGAAATAAAATACATACAGTCCACTTAATTTTAATTGCAACTAATTTAAATGTACCCCGAATCTTGCTGGCCCTTGGCAGAATGTTCAAACATGAACACGGTTTTAGATAAGAAGCATCTGTTAGCGATAAAGTCCCAGCAGCAGAGCACGGCCTAGCACCATATCTATCTATTAATACAACCGCCACTTGAGCCTATGTAACAAGTAACCCGAAATATGACCTCCTGCGAGCGGTCTGGGTTTGTTTAAGATATGTTCTTTCGGGGTGACTGTTTGCACCCTTATCGTATATTTCTCACGATCGGGAACTGTCCGATGCGTGGGTCTAGAACTAAGATCTACAATGTACATTCTCATGTTAGCTATATAAGCTAGGGTTTGAATGGAATAAAATCAGTTTCTTACAAAAACTCAACGACTGAAGACTTCTCATTTATTTGGGGTTTTCATGCAGAGAAGCGGGACTCTCGACATCGGGAAATCGTGAGGACATGCTAAGGAGATTGAACTCTCAAAACAGCGACGATGAGTACATAAGTGCAGAAAACCAGTCGCTTCAAAAGAAGATTGTCGAGCTGGAGAAAACGGTACGAGAGCTTCAGGAGCGTTCTTTTCACCCTTCAGTAATTTCATCACCAATCGAAAAAGCTGCAACAGTAAACGAAGATCAGCCAGCCAACGGTAGCGAGACAACGAGTGATAAACTTGGCGAAAAACGGCAACAACAACCAATCAACCTACGATCCAACGAGATGCATGTGCAGAAGGTAACGAATTTGCCAAATATAGATGTGGCAACGTCTCAGCCACAGCTAAACGAAATCTACCCACCTCAACGACACAACATGCACTTTACTACGTCACAGCAAAGCGATGTATACCCAACTCAACCACGCAACATGCAAGTTGCTACGTCACAGCAAAACGATGTATACCCAACTCAACCACACAACATGCACTTTGCTACGTCACAGCGAAATGTTATCTACCCGACTCAGACTCACAACGTGCACTTTTCTACGTCACAGAAATTCACAGACTGTGCTACCTCACAGCCAAACGTAAACAATCCTGTCACTTACTCAAACTTTGGAAATTTTGTAACTTCGGGAAACGACTTTAATCAAGGCAGTACATTTCCACGACATCAACCAATGTATAACGAGTATCCATATGCTCGTGCTAGCCACTTGGATAACAGGATCCCTGCTGGGAACGAACATTTCAATCACGCTTATGGAAACGTCAGTGATATTGTCACGCTGCTTCCAGAATTCAATCCATCGTCTGGTAAATCCCTGGACTCACATCAGTTTGTAAAGCGTGTCAACTCCCTTCATAACGCTTACCGTTGGGATGATCGTAAGCTAATATTTGCAGTTCAACAAAAGATGCTGGGTGCTGCTCGTTATTGGGTAGACTCTACGGATCAAATATTTCAAACATGGCCCCAGTTTACTGAACGATTTTTGAATGACTTCCCATGTCTCAGTAACCCGGCAGACGTTCACCTTAAAATGTCAAAAACGAATAGAGATTCCACCGAGTCACCATCAGATTATTTCTACAAGATGCTCGCTTTGGGTAAAAAGGGTGAGTTACCAGATTCAGCAATTTGCACACACATTATCAACGGAATAAACGACTACGATTTAAAGAGAAAAATATCCAACAGTTATGTTTCCTGTAACGAACTACTACGCGACATTCTTGCATACTCCGCGCATAATATTATAAAGCATAACGCCATTCAAATGTCAAACAAACGGGATCTTAACGTCAGCCTTCAGAAGCCGAATTCTTCATTAAATACAAAACGTCCTTTCAACGATAAAGTCGAGGTATCGGTTAAATGCTACAATTGTCAGAAGGTTGGACATTATTCTTCGAAATGT
>NW_027222509.1:0-34000 GCF_030179895.1 Drosophila kikkawai | reverse complement strand
TACAATTGAGTATGCAAATGTATAAGACGTGTAAAAACTAATATAAATATAAATTCTGAAGTGGATTCAGGCATTATTAGCTGAGTTGTGAACTTTTTGTTTACAAATTTACAATTGAGTATGCAAATGTATAAGCCGTGTAAAAACTACTATAAGTACAAATTCTGCCGTGGATACATGCATTATTAGCTGAGTTGTGAACTTTTTGTTTACAAATTTACATTTGAGTATGCAAATGTATTAGCCTTCTAAAAACTAATATAAGTATAAATTCTGCCGTGGATACATGCATTATTTGCGGAGTTGTGAACTTTTTGTTTACAAATTTACAATTGAGTATGCAAATGTATTAGCATTGTAAGAACTAATTTAAATATAAATTCTGCCGTGGATACATGCATTATTAGCTGAGATGTGAACTTTTTGTTTATAAATTTACAATTGAGTATGCAAATGTATTAGCCGTGTAAAAATTAATATAAATACAAAATCTGAAGTGGATTCATGCATTATTAGCTGAGTTGTGAACTTTTTGTTTTCAAATTTACAATTGAGTATGCAAATGTATTAGCCTTCTAAAAACTAATATAAGTACAAATTCTGCCATGGATACATGCATTATTAGCGGAGTTGTAAATTTTTTGTTTACAAATTTACAATTGAGTATGCAAATGTATTAGCCATGTAAAAACTAATATAAATACAAATTCTGAAGCGGATACAGGCAATATTAGCTGAGTTGTAAACTTTTTGTTTACAAATTTACAATTGAGTATGCAAATGTATTAGCCTTGTAAAAACTAATATAAATACAAATTCTGAAGTGGATACAGGCATTATTAGCTGAGTTGTGAACTTTTTGTTTACAAATTTACAATTAAGTATGCAAATGTATTAGCCTTGTAAAAACTAATATAAATACAAATTCTGCCGTGGATACAGGCATTATTAGCAGAGTTGTGAACTTTTTGTTTACAAATTTACAATTGAGTATGCAAATGTATTAGCCTTGTAAAAACTAATATAAATACAAATTCTGAAGTGGATACAGGCATTTTTAGCTGAGTTGTGAACTTTTTGTATACAAGTTTACAATTGAGTATGCAAATGTATTAGCCTTGTAAAAACTAATATAAGTACAAATTCTGCCGTGGATACATGCATTATTAGCTGAGTTGTGAACTTTTTGTTTACAAATTTCATTATTAGCTGAGATGTGAACTTTTTGTTTACAAATTAACAATTGAGTATGCAAATGTATTAGCCATGTAAAAACTAATATAAATGCAATTTCTGAAGTGGATACAGGCATTATTAGCTGAGTTGTGAACTTTTTGTTTACAAATTTACAATTGAGTATGCAAATGTATTAGCCTTGTAAAAACTAATATAAATACAAATTCTGCCGTGGATACATGCATTATTAGCGGAGTTGTGAACTTTTTGATTACAAATTAACAATTGAGTATGCAAATGTATTAGCCGTGTAAAAACGAATATAAATACAAATTCTGAAGTGGATACATGTATTATTAGCTGAGCTGTGAACTTTTTGTCTACAGATTTACAATTGAGTATGCAAATGTATTAGCCGTGTAAAAACTATTATAAATACAAATTCTGAAGTGGATACAGACATTATTAGCTGAGCTGTGAACTTTTTGTTTTCAAATTTACAATTGAGTATGCAAATGTATTAGCCGTGTAAAAACTATTATAAATACAAATTCTGAAGTGGATATATGCATTATTATCTGAGTTGTGAACTTTTTGTTTACAAATTTACAATTGAGTATGCAAATGTATTAGCCTTCTAAAAACTAATATAAATACAAATTCTGAAGTGGATACAGGCATTATTAGCTGAGTTGTGAACTTTTTGTTTGAGTATTCAAATGTATTAGACGTGTAAAAACTAAAATAAGTACATATTCTGGTTGGATACATGCATTATTAGTGGAGTTGTGAACTTTTTGTTTACAAATTTACAATTGAGTATGCAAATAAATTAGCCTTCTAAAAACTAATATAAGTACAAATTCTGCCGTGGATACATGCATTATTAGCGGAGTTGTGAACTTTTTGTTTACAAATTTACAATTGAGTATGCAAATGTATTAGCCTTCTAAAAACTAATATAAGTACAAATTCTGGTTGGATACATGCATTATTAGTGGAGTTGTGAACTTTTTGTTTAAAAATTTACAAATGAGTATGCAAAGGTATTAGACGTGTAAAAACTAATATAAATATAAATTCTGCCGTGGATACATGCATTATTAGCTGAGTTGTGAACTTTTTGTTTACAAATTTACATTTGAGTATGCAAATGTATTAGCCTTCTAAAAACTAATATAAGTATAAATTCTGCCGTGGATACATGCACTATTTGCGGAGTTGTGAACTTTTTGTTTACAAATTTACAATTGAGTATGCAAATGTATTAGCCGTGTAAAAATTAATATAACTACAAAATCTGAAGTGGATTCATGCATTATTAGCTGAGTTGTGAACTTTTTGTTTTCAAATTTACAATTGAGTATGCAAATGTATTAGCCTTCTAAAAACTAATATAAGTACAAATTCTGCCATGGATACATGCATTATTAGCGGAGTTGTGAACTTTTTGTTTACAAATTTACAATTGAGTATGCAAATGTATTAGCATTGTAAGAACTAATTTAAATATAAATTCTGCCGTGGATACATGCATTATTAGCTGAGATGTGAACTTTTTGTTTATAAATTTACAATTGAGTATGCAAATGTATTAGCCGTGTAAAAATTAATATAAATACAAAATCTGAAGTGGATTCATGCATTATTAGCTGAGTTGTGAACTTTTTGTTTTCAAATTTACAATTGAGTATGCAAATGTATTAGCCTTCTAAAAACTAATATAAGTACAAATTCTGCCATGGATACATGCATTATTAGCGGAGTTGTGAACTTTTTGTTTACAAATTTACAATTGAGTATGCAAATGTATTAGCCATGTAAAGACTAATATAAATACAAATTCTGAAGTGGATACAGTGTAGTGGCCAGTGTACCCGAAAGAGAACAGAAGTTAACATTAATACAAATTATTAAATTCTGTTCGAACACAAACAAAACCACTGTTCGGCATACTGGGGTTAATAAAAAGCTCGTACAAGCTTTCAGAAGGAGACGCTACGCAATCTAGTGGTCCCTTTCGCACCTCAGTTGTCGCATTCTTTGCCTGGAAAGGTCCCGTTAAAGCTCGCTCGACTTGCGCCTTGGCAAAAGTTTCAGCGACCACGCGATCATTCAAATTTTTCCACTTCGAGACGACAGACGTAATTGCTCTAAATCCAGTGAAAACGTGAATTAAAAACCCACGTGCCGTGTTTAAACAATTATAAAACCTTCTCAGACCAACAAAAGTGTATTCTACAAGCAAAATTAATCGAATGCGAGGATTGAGATAGGTCAGTGGCTGTGTGTGTTGAGAGTGCGTCGAAGGAGCGAGAGAGTGCGAAAACCGCAGCTCTGGGATCGTCGGAGAAAATATAATAAATTGAGCAAAATTCAGAACAAGGTAAATAAAACCCAGAAAAGTGCTTGTTTAGGCAGCAACTGACCTCTAGTTTTTACCCAAATTCAAGGTACTATTGGTTCCCTTCGTTTGCCTACGTACAGCCACGCCACGCGGTGTACACCTACATACACACACACACGCGGCATAGGCATTTTTGCTACGTGCATACATATGCATAAACGTATGCATGGGCAATGCGATTGGGACCGCTAACTGTAGTTCGCCACGAGTTTTCTTCAGTGTACCGGCGCACAGACGTGTATAGCAAACGAGAAGAGAAACACACAGAGAAGGAAGAACACGCTGGGTAATAGAAGAAAAGAAAACTGACCTACGACAATCGGCGTGAGTACAGCTACATATGTCGCGGATATAGGGTGCCTCAGAACGAGAACGTGAAAGAAACAGAAAGAGAACCGAAACACCCGATGCCGCTGCTGCTGATGGCTGGAGCTGCATAAGAACCAACGTTCAATTAGATTTGTATTTTTATTAACATTAGTTTGAGCATTATTAAATGAAGACGTAGCCATGTAGTTATCCACCTATATATATCTATTCAACGTAGTTTTAAGTCGAAAAGGCACCGAGCGAATTGAACGAGAATTGAAGTTGAAAGAAGTTCGATTGAACTTAGAATTAATTGAACACGATCTTGTCGAATAGAAATTGAAATTGAAATGAAGAATTATTGATGATAATTGAAACTGAATAATTGAACAATAATTGAAAGTTAATTGAAAAGAAAAATCTTGAAATGAAGCGTTAAAAATTTAGTTCTAGTTTTGTTTAAATACGATCGACTATAGATATGAGGCGAACCTGGTTCTAGATATGCCTGCAAATACCCTTTCTTAACCTATATTTTAATTTAAAATACGTTATTGATATCTTCTTCGCAACTACACTGACATTTATATATATAATTATCCATGATATAACTAACCATTGACTTACAGCCATGTAGCGGTTCATTGGGCCCAACGAGCTTCTCGGCGACAACAATGAGGTAACAAATCATAATGGTATTTGGTTAATAATTTGGTATCTACAGTATATTTAGAGAGGGATCGTTTGATTCGTATTTCTAAATAAGATGATCGATATGGATTGTTGCTAGCGATTAAATATAGAGATATAAAACCCTAATTCGTAATCAAATGTAGAAATTAAGAGACTTTCGCGTTTAAGGAGAGCTTATTAGTTTAAAAATGATGATTTAAGATTGAGATTCGATCGATATGGAGACTTTAGTTATTTTGTTTGAAATATATTGATAGGAATAAGTTGATATGATTTTGTAAATAAATAAGAACTGTCCTAGTACATAATGCCGTTGAAATATCAAGAGTAATGCGTTAATTTCATTATTTTAGGGGGGAATGTAAACAATGTTCCACACATTTCCAAAGGTAGGGAGGGTATAGAGGAACGAGTGATCATAACTTCTCGATCACTCCCAAAGGACAACGTTCACCAAGTTCACTGTCATCGTTTACACCGTTTGGGGATACCATCTGATGCAATTCTCTTGTTTGTTTTATTCATTGTAACGTAGTTTCAGTCAAGTGCACTTATCTTTTTATATATGACTGGTGAGCACAAGGAAGTTATAGGGATAGGAAGGACCCCGACCCCAATACCGGCGAGCTGAGCGCAGAGCGCAGTATAGTGCACGAAAACCCGATTCCCTTTCCAGCCGAGGCTGAACCCGAAGACACTTTACAGCCGTACCAGAAGTTAAATCATTATAAAAATGGCGCCCTACGTGAGAGGCCTCGACGAGGATCTGTCAGGACGAAGGACTCGTTCTAGTACTCCACGTATTAGCTCTGTTAATAACCCTTTTCAATTGTAGTATTGGCAGTATGATAGGATAAGTGAAAGTCAGCTGGAGGAATAGAATTCTTCACTTAAAATAAACATGGTGAGAACTACCCCGGAAGACCTCACACACTCCTTCGAATGTTTGTTAGGTAGTTCAGGTATCTGAGTGATGGAACGAGCAATTGCAATTCAATAATTTGGATTGATTGACCTCGCCAGATCAGGACATTTAACAAGTAATCAATGAGAGTTATTGCTTTATACCTGGAAAATACGATCTTAGAGATATTCTTTGAGATTCGACTGTATAATCCAATAAATCGCAGCAATTTATAGTTTTTGTCTGTAGCGAGGAAAGTGACTTGGTGTATCTTGATATGGATATTGGCATTTATGGAACGGACAGATATATTAATTTTGATTTTATAAACCTGAAAGAGAAGTAGAGCAACAAGATGGAAAGCAATGATAATAGTATCGGAAATATTCTAAATAATCCAGAGTTTTGTCGAATTTGTCATGTTAGGCTCGAGAAAAGCCAGTTGGTTGCAACAACCCCATGTAAACATTCATTCCACCATGCTTGCTTGACAAATTGGCTTAGAAGCTCTCCTGCTTGTCCTACTTGTCGCGCTCTTTGTACTACAGAACTACTTACGATTGATAATGTAGATCTGCAGACCGAATTGTTGGATGCAGAACAGTCTGAACGCGCAGCTGTGGGAAATATACCTTCAGAGGCCGGAGATTCAAACGGAGAACGACTCTCAATAGAAGGAACTGAATCCCGAAGAGGCAGAGGTCGAGGCCGAGGTATTAATGCAAGACAGGGCGTAACTACTAGATCCATGCAAAGAAACGGGATCGAACCTTTAGAGGCATCTAGACGTACGCAAGAACCATCCAATAGTATGGATAAACAGGAAATTATTAACGTAATTAAATCCGTCGTAGGGTCTCAACAAAGAACTCTGTTGGAAAAGCTTACAGAACACATCAATGCGACCTTGCATATCCAGCAAAGTCAAATGGGAAGGCAAGCTAGTAGCGAAGAGAGCGGTGCAAGGCTTCGTTCCGCACCTAATGATCAGGCTATCACAGCCTTACAGGATAATGAATTGAGAAACTCGACACAGAGGTCGTCAGTTAATATTTCTTCAAATAAGGTTGGACAAGTTATCCACGATTGGAAACTTAGGTTCGATGGTAGTAAGGAAAGTCCATCGGCTGCGGAGTTTATTTATCGAGTTAGGTCATTGACTGCTCGAACTTTAGGTAACGATTTTCAGTTAGTATGCGATCATTTGCACTTACTGTTATCTGGAAGGGCAAGTGATTGGCTATGGCAATTTCTGAGAAACCATGAGGAGTTCACTTGGGAAACCTTTTGTTTTGCTTTTAGGGACAAATATGATGATGCAGAAGATGATGTTGACTTATGGAGAAGAATTTCTAAACGTAAACAAGGAGAGAATGAATCTTTCGATTCATATCAAGTTGGTATGGAAGAACTAGTAAATAGACTAGTGAGGTCTCTACCTGAACCGGACTTGGTTAAGCTGCTGATAGACAATTCAAAAAGTTCCCTTCGACTAGAGTTACTTCACTTAAACATTGTCTCGGTTAAGAAATTGTTAGCCGAAGTAAAGAAGCATGAAAAATTCTACAACGAAGTTCGCCAGAATTCAGCTAAGACTCCGTTCGCATATCGACGTAATATTTCTGAAATTGGTCAGGAAACAGATTGCGCCGGAGATTCGCCACCAATAGTATCAGCAATCCATCGAGGCAAAATGACTTGTTGGAATTGTGATAAAGTAGGTCACCGTTGGGACGACTGCTTGGACATTAAGACCATATTTTGCTATGGGTGTGGCACCAAAAATACATATAAGCCGAATTGCTCGAAATGTAATCCTTCGGAAAACCGATCCAAGGATGTGTCGACCAGTCCACAGTAGGCACATCCGAACACCAATCAGACAAACAGAACCACCAGACGAAGACACTTCATCCCGAATCCAAAGACGTCAAAACTTCGTTTGTACCTTTTCACGAAAGGATGTCAAGTTATATGAAAATTAGAAATAGAATATTCGGAGATTTAAGCACGATGTTTAAAGCTGTTAAGCCCAGAAGATCTACTCTTCGCCTGAGGAAATTTTGGAAGAATATAGTTTCTACTCGTAGGCTATTGATTTCGTCAGTACAGGGGAAGGGAGATGATCGGCTTTACACTTCCGTTCTCATCAATGACAATGTGTACAATGCTTTGTTAGACTCAGGAGCCACTGTTAGTTGTGTAGGTCATGATGCAGCTAGAACACTCTTGAGCCACCCACAAACTCGTAAGTGTTCAGGGAAAGTTAAAACCGCAAGCGGCAACCTTTGTCCTGTAAAAGGAATCTTAACATGTACCCTGACATATCGGAATATTACCGAAAACATAGACTTTTTCATTATACCCGACTTGAATCAAGAAGTTTATCTGGGAATAGATTTCTTTAGGAAATTCAAACTAGCAGAGAAGCTTGAGGAAAGCATTGCTGAACTAGACGTTGGACCTACCGAGGAAGATTTAGAATCACCAAAATTACACAAACTTTCCAGTAGTGACCTATGTAAGTTGAAAAGCGTAATTGATATTTTTCCCTCTTATGAAAGAGAAGGCTTGGGGCGAACTAATCTCATTTCTCACTCGATTGACGTCGGTGACGCTAAAGCAGTTAAGCAAAGGCACTGGCCGATCTCACCTGCACGGGAGAAAGTTATGTTCGCCGAGATTGATAACATGTTAGCTCTTGATATAATAGAACCTTCAAGTAGTCCTTGGAGCAGTAATTGTGTTATTGTTCAAAAGGGAAGTAAGGTCCGATTATGTTTGGATTCCCGCGAAGTTAATAAACATACCAGGAAGGATGCGTACCCATTACCTCCAATTGACGGTATCCTGAGTCGGTTACCTCCTGCACGGTTTATAACTGGTCTTGACATGAAACATGCTTTTTGGCAAATAACATTAGATGAGAAGTCGCGTCAGTATACAGCGTTTACTGTTCCTAACCGTCCTCTTTACCAATATAAGGTCATGCCATTCGGACTTACTAACGCACCGCAGACCTTATGCCGTTTAATGGATCATGTCATACCACCCCATCTTCGCAACCGAGTTTTTGTATATCTCGATGACTTATTAGTCTTATCAGACGATTTTGATTCGCACTTGGTTCTCCTGCAAGAAATAGCACTCTGTTTAAGGAAGGCCAATATCACAATTAATGTAGGAAAATCTAAGTTCTGCATGAGAGAAATTAAATATCTTGGATTTTTGATTTCTGACGGACAGATCAAGACCGATCCGTCTAAGATTCAGGCTATCAATGAGTTTCCGCTCCCAACAACAGTGAAACAACTACGTCGATTCTTAGGCTTATCCGGTTGGTATAGGAGATTTGTAGATAATTATGCAACGGTTAGTTATCCTCTGACGGAGATGATTAAGAAGAATAAGACTTCTTTAGTTTGGGATAACGATGCTAAAACCGCCTTTGAGGAATTGAAACGGAGATTGACAACCGCTCCCATCTTGGTAACACCAAATTTCTCGAAGCCATTCGTTTTGTTGTGTGATGCTAGTTCATTCGGCTTGGGTTGCGTTCTCGCACAGCGAAATGAGGAAGGATTCGAAATGCCAATTGGATACATGTCATGCAAGTTATCCAAAGCACAAAGGAATTATTCCGTTACAGAACTAGAGTGTTTGGCTGTTATAAAGGGAATCAAAAAGTTTCGCGCGTACATCGAGGGTCAAGACTTTTTGGTAATTACGGATCATGCCGCACTTCAGTGGCTCATGAGACAAAAAGATTTGTCAGGAAGACTTGCCCGATGGGCTATCCAATTACAAGGTTTTGATTTCCGCATAGAGCATCGAAAGGGCTCTCAGAATGTTATTGCTGACACGCTTTCAAGACAGAACGAGTCAGTAGAGGAATTCGAAGAACTAGGTCCGATTATCGATTTGGAATCGGAAGAGTTTCGTTCGTTTGAATATCTAGATTTGATTGATCGCATTCGTGCGAATCAAGAAAAATTTCCTGATCTTAAAGTGACAGACGGATATGTTTACAAAAGAACGGAAGCCGTTACTAACGAAACTGAGGCTGACGATAGTTTGTGGAAACTATGGGTACCTTCAAAGTTAACCCAAAGTATCCTTCAACGAGCTCATAATCCTCCAACCGCTTCACATTGTGGCATAGGAAAAATGATAGAAAAGCTTAAAAGGTATCTGTTTTGGCCAAAAATGCTTATACAAATTCGAGAGTATGTACAAGCTTGTTCGACTTGTAAACAAACCAAGAGTCCGAACATAGTACTTCGTCCTCCGATGGGAAAACCTAGGCAAACAGAGAGACCATTCCAACGACTGTATATGGATCTGTTAGGTCCATACCCGCGTTCGAAAGCAGGCAACATAGGATTGTTGATCATAGTGGATCAATTTACTAAATTTCATTTCCTCTGTCCGTTGAAAAGATTTACATCGGAAAAGATTTGTGAATACCTGGAGAATTCAATTTTGTTTACTTTCGGAGTTCCAGAGTCGATATTAACTGACAATGGATCGCAATTTCGTTCAGGATTTTTCGAATCATTTCTAACCCGATATTCAATTAAGCACATATGCACGGCTGTTTATTCTCCTCAAATCAACGCAAGCGAGAGATTAAATCGTTCGATTTTGGCGGCGATTCGAGCTTACGTGGGTAAAGATCACACAACCTGGGATCAGAATTTGAATGAGATAAATGGTGCTCTTCGATCTAGTTTGCACACCACGACAGGATATTCACCGTATTTTCTGACGTTTGGTCAAAACATGATTTTGAATGGCAAGGACTACGAACTGCTCAGAAAACTTAATTTGATTTCAGACGATGTTCGCATAATGTACCCCAATGCATTACAAATGGCAAGATATACAGCACAGCTGAACACGGCCAAATCACACGAAGCCAATGCAAAAATTTACAACTTGAGAAGCAGAAATATCCAATTTCAAGTTGGAGACAAGGTCTTCGTTCGAAACTTTTCGCAAAGCAACGCCAGCAAACAATTTAGCCACAAACTTGCTAACGTGTTCGTACCAGCAACCATAGCCAGAAAACTGAGTCCAGCATATTATGAATTATTTGGTGAAAATGGAAAGAAAATAGGCGTATATCACGCCAAAGATATACAAACCAGGTAGTACACTATCCTTTTTCAGATTACGATTCCTGTCGAAACTCGGGAACATAATCTGTGGTTGTAGTGGCCAGTGTACCCGAAAGAGAACAGAAGTTAACATTAATACAAATTATTAAATTCTGTTCGAACACAAACAAAACCACTGTTCGGCATACTGGGGTTAATAAAAAGCTCGTACAAGCTTTCAGAAGGAGGCGCTACGCAATCTAGTGGTCCCTTTCGCACCTCAGTTGTCGCATTCTTTGCCTGGAAAGGTCCCGTTAAAGCTCGCTCGACTTGCGCCTTGGCAAAAGTTTCAGCGACCACGCGATCATTCAAATTTTTCCACTTCGAGACGACAGACGTAATTGCTCTAAATCCAGTGAAAACGTGAATTAAAAACCCACGTGCCGTGTTTAAACAATTATAAAACCTTCTCAGACCAACAAAAGTGTATTCTACAAGCAAAATTAATCGAATGCGAGGATTGAGATAGGTCAGTGGCTGTGTGTGTTGAGAGTGCGTCGAAGGAGCGAGAGAGTGCGAAAACCGCAGCTCTGGGATCGTCGGAGAAAATATAATAAATTGAGCAAAATTCAGAACAAGGTAAATAAAACCCAGAAAAGTGCTTGTTTAGGCAGCAACTGACCTCTAGTTTTTACCCAAATTCAAGGTACTATTGGTTCCCTTCGTTTGCCTACGTACAGCCACGCCACGCGGTGTACACCTACATACACACACACACGCGGCATAGGCATTTTTGCTACGTGCATACATATGCATAAACGTATGCATGGGCAATGCGATTGGGACCGCTAACTGTAGTTCGCCACGAGTTTTCTTCAGTGTACCGGCGCACAGACGTGTATAGCAAACGAGAAGAGAAACACACAGAGAAGGAAGAACACGCTGGGTAATAGAAGAAAAGAAAACTGACCTACGACAATCGGCGTGAGTACAGCTACATATGTCGCGGATATAGGGTGCCTCAGAACGAGAACGTGAAAGAAACAGAAAGAGAACCGAAACACCCGATGCCGCTGCTGCTGATGGCTGGAGCTGCATAAGAACCAACGTTCAATTAGATTTGTATTTTTATTAACATTAGTTTGAGCATTATTAAATGAAGACGTAGCCATGTAGTTATCCACCTATATATATCTATTCAACGTAGTTTTAAGTCGAAAAGGCACCGAGCGAATTGAACGAGAATTGAAGTTGAAAGAAGTTCGATTGAACTTAGAATTAATTGAACACGATCTTGTCGAATAGAAATTGAAATTGAAATGAAGAATTATTGATGATAATTGAAACTGAATAATTGAATAATAATTGAAAGTTAATTGAAAAGAAAAATCTTGAAATGAAGCGTTAAAAATTTAGTTCTAGTTTTGTTTAAATACGATCGACTATAGATATGAGGCGAACCTGGTTCTAGATATGCCTGCAAATACCCTTTCTTAACCTATATTTTAATTTAAAATACGTTATTGATATCTTCTTCGCAACTACACTGACATTTATATATATAATTATCCATGATATAACAACTAACCATTGACTTACAGCCATGTAGCGGTTCATTGGGCCCAACGAGCTTCTCGGCGACAACAATGAGGTAACAAATCATAATGGTATTTGGTTAATAATTTGGTATCTACAGTATATTTAGAGAGGGATCGTTTGATTCGTATTTCTAAATAAGATGATCGATATGGATTGTTGCTAGCGATTAAATATAGAGATATAAAACCCTAATTCGTAATCAAATGTAGAAATTAAGAGACTTTCGCGTTTAAGGAGAGCTTATTAGTTTAAAAATGATGATTTAAGATTGAGATTCGATCGATATGGAGACTTTAGTTATTTTGTTTGAAATATATTGATAGGAATAAGTTGATATGATTTTGTAAATAAATAAGAACTGTCCTAGTACATAATGCCGTTGAAATATCAAGAGTAATGCGTTAATTTCATTATTTTAGGGGGGAATGTAAACAATGTTCCACACATTTCCAAAGGTAGGGAGGGTATAGAGGAACGAGTGATCATAACTTCTCGATCACTCCCAAAGGACAACGTTCACCAAGTTCACTGTCATCGTTTACACCGTTTGGGGATACCATCTGATGCAATTCTCTTGTTTGTTTTATTCATTGTAACGTAGTTTCAGTCAAGTGCACTTATCTTTTTATATATGACTGGTGAGCACAAGGAAGTCATAGGGATAGGAAGGACCCCGACCCCAATACCGGCGAGCTGAGCGCAGAGCGCAGTATAGTGCACGAAAACCCGATTCCCTTTCCAGCCGAGGCTGAACCCGAAGACACTTTACAGCCGTACCAGAAGTTAAATCATTATAACAGGCAATATTAGCTGAGTTGTAAACTTTTTGTTTACAAATTTACAATTGAGTATGCAAATGTATTAGCCTTGTAAAAACTAATATAAATACAAATTCTGCCGTGGATACATGCATTATTAGCGGAGTTGTGAACTTTTTGATTACAAATTTACAATTGAGTATGCAAATGTATTAGCCGTGTAAAAACGAATATAAATACAAATTCTGAAGTGGATACATGTATTATTAGCTGAGCTGTGAACTTTTTGTCTACAGATTTACAATTGAGTATGCAAATGTATTAGCCGTGTAAAAACTATTATAAATACAAATTCTGAAGTGGATATATGCATTATTATCTGAGTTGTGAACTTTTTGTTTACAAATTTACAATTGAGTATGCAAATGTATTAGCCTTCTAAAAACTAATATAAATACAAATTCTGAAGTGGATACAGGCATTATTAGCTGAGTTGTGAACTTTTTGTTTACAAATTTACAATTGAGTATTCAAATGTATTAGACGTGTGAAAACTAAAATAAGTACATATTCTGGTTGGATACATGCATTATTAGTGGAGTTGTGAACTTTTTGTTTAAAAATTTACAAATGAGTATGCAAAGGTATTAGACGTGTAAAAACTAATATAAATATAAATTCTGCCGTGGATACATGCATTATTAGCTGAGTTGTGAACTTTTTGTTTACAAATTTACATTTGAGTATGCAAATGTATTAGCCTTCTAAAAACTAATATAAGTATAAATTCTGCCGTGGATACATGCATTATTTGCGGAGTTGTGAACTTTTTGTTTACAAATTTACAATTGAGTATGCAAATGTATTAGCATTGTAAGAACTAATTTAAATATAAATTCTGCCGTGGATACATGCATTATTAGCTGAGATGTGAACTTTTTGTTTATAAATTTACAATTGAGTTTGCAAATGTATTAGCCGTGTAAAAATTAATATAAATACAAAATCTGAAGTGGATTCATGCATTATTAGCTGCGCTGTGAACTTTTTGTTTACAAATTTACAATTGAGTATGCAAATGTATTAGCCGTGTAAAAACTAATATAAATACTAAATCTGAAGTGGATACAGGCATTATTAGCTGAGTTGTGAACTTTTTGTTTACAAATTTACAATTGATATGTAAATGTATTAGCCTTGTAAAAACTAATATAAATACAAATTCTAAAGTGGATACATGCATGATTAGCTGAGATGTGAACTTTTTGTTTACAAATTTACAATTGAGTATGCAAATGTATTAGCATTGTAAGAACTAATTTAAATATAAATTCTAAAGTGGATACATGCATTATTAGCTGAGCTGTGAACTTTTTGTTTACAAATTTACATTTGAGTATGCAAATGTATTAGCCATGTAAAAACTAATATAAGTACAAATTCTACCATGGATACATGCATTATTAGCTAAGTTGTGAACTTTTTGTTTACAAATTTACAATTGAGTATGCAAATGTATTAACCGTGTAAAAACTAATATAAATACAAATTCTAAAGTGGATACATGCATTATTAGCTGAGATGTGAACTTTTTGTTTACAAATTTACAATTGAGTATGCAAATGTATTAACCTTGTAAAAACTAATTTAAATACTAATTCTGAAGTGGATACAGGCATTATTAGCTGAGTTGTGAACTTTTTGTTTACAAATTTACAATTGATATGCAAATGTATTAGCCTTGTAAAAACTAATATAAATACAAATTCTAAAGTGGATACATGCATGATTAGCTGAGATGTGAACTTTTTGTTTACAAATTTACAATTGAGTATGCAAATGTATTAGCATTGTAAGAACTAATTTAAATATAAATTCTTAAGTGGATACATGCATTATTAGCTGAGCTGTGAACTTTTTGTTTACAAATTTACATTTGAGTATGCAAATGTATTAGCCATGTAAAAAATAATATAAGTACAATTTATGCCGTGGATACATGCATTATTAGCTGAGTTGTGAACTTTTTGTTTACAAATTTCATTATTAGCTGAGATGTGAACTTTTTGTTTACAATTTTTACAATTGAGTATGCAAATGTATTAGCCGTGTAAAAACTAATATAAATACAAATTCTAAAGTGGATAAATGCATTATAATATAAGTACAAATTCTGCCGTGGATTCAGGCATTATTAGCTGAGATGTGAACTTTTTGTTTACAATTTTTACAATTGAGTATGCAAATGTAATAGCCGTGTAAAAACTAATATAAACACAAATTCTTAAGTGGATACATGCATTATTAGCTGAGCTGTGAACTTTTTGTTTACAAATTTACAATTGAGTATGCAAATGTATTAGCCATGTAAAAACTAATATAAGTACAAATTCTACAATGGATACATGCATTATTAGCTGAGTTGTGAACTTTTTGTTTACAAATTTACAATTGAGTATGCAAATGTATTAGCCTTGTAAAAACTAATATAAATACAAATTCTGAAGTGGATACAGACATTATTAGCTGAGTTGTGAACTTTTTGTTTACAAATTTACAATTGAGTATGCAAATGTATTAACTTTGTCAAAACTATAAAAACTAATATAAATACTAATTCTGAAGTGGATACAGGCATTATTAGCTGAGTTGTGAACTTTTTGTTTATAAATTTACTATTGATTATGAAAATGTATTAGCCTTGTAAAAACTAATATAAATACAAATTCTGAAGTGGATACAGGCATTATTAGCTGAGTTGTGAACTTTTTGTTTATAAATTTACAATTGAGTATGCAAATGTATTAACCTTGTAAAAACTAATATAAATACAAATTCTGAAGTGGATACATGCATTAGTAGCTGAGTTGTGCACTTTTTGTTTACAAATTTACAATTGAGTATGCAAATGTATTAGCCTTGTAAAAACTAATATAAATACAAATTCTGAAGTGGATACAGGCATTATTAGCTGAGTTGTGAACTTTTTGTTTACAATTTTACAATTTAGTATGCAAATGTATTAGCCGTGTAAAAACTAATATAAATACTAATTCTGAAGTGGATACAGGCATTATTAGCTGAGTTGTGAACTTTTTGTTTACAAATTTACAATTGAGTATGCAAATGTATTAGCCGTGTAAAAACTAATATAATACTAATTCTGAAGTGGATTCAGGCATTATTAGCTGAGTTGTGAAATTTTTGTTTACAAATTTATACCTGAGTATGCAAATGTATTAACCTTGTAAAAACTAATATAATTACAAATTCTGAAGTGGATACATGCATTAATAGCTGAGTTGTGAACTTTTTGTTTACAAATTTACAATTGAGTATGCAAATGTATTAGCCATGTAAAAACTAATATAATTACAAATTCTGAAGTGGATATATGCACTATTATCTGAGTTGTGAACTATTTGTTTACAATTTTACAATTGAGCATGCAAATGTATTAGCCGTGTAAAAACTAATATAAATACAAATTCTGAAGTGGATACATGAATTATTAGTTGAGTTGTGAACTTTTTGTTTACAAATTTACAATTGAGTATGCAAATGTATTAGCCATGTAAAAACTAAAATAATTACAAATTCTGAAATGGATATATGCACTATTATCTGAGTTGTGAACTTTTTGTTTACAATTTTACAATTGAGCATGCAAATGTAATAGCCGTGTAAAAACTAATATAAATACAAATTTTGAAGTGGATACAGGCATTATTAGCTGAGGTGTGAACTTTTTGTTTACAAATTTACAATTGAGTATGCAAATGTATTAGCCTTGTAAAAACTAATATAAATACAAATTCTGAAGTGGATTCAGGCATTATTAAAAACTAATATAATTACAAATTCTGAAGTGGATACATGCATTAATAGCTGAGTTGTGAACTTTTTGTTTACAAATTTACAATTGAGTATGCAAATGTATTAGCCATGTAAAAACTAATATAATTACAAATTCTGAAGTGGATATATGCACTATTATCTGAGTTGTGAACTATTTGTTTACAATTTTACAATTGAGCATGCAAATGTATTAGCCGTGTAAAAACTAATATAAATACAAATTCTGAAGTGGATACATGAATTATTAGTTGAGTTGTGAACTTTTTGTTTACAAATTTACAATTGAGTATGCAAATGTATTAGCCATGTAAAAACTAAAATAATTACAAATTCTGAAATGGATATATGCACTATTATCTGAGTTGTGAACTTTTTTTTTACAATTTTACAATTGAGCATGCAAATGTAATAGCCGTGTAAAAACTAATATAAATACAAATTTTGAAGTGGATACAGGCATTATTAGCTGAGCTGTGAACTTTTTGTTTACAAATTTACAATTTAGTATGCAAATGTATTAGCCTTGTAAAAACTAATATAAATACAAATTCTGAAGTGGATTCAGGCATTATTAGCTGAGTTGTGAACTTTTTGTTTACAAATTTACAATTGAGTATGCAAATGTATTAACTTTGTAAAAACTATAAAAACTAATATAAATACTAATTCTGAAGTGGATACAGGCATTATTAGCTGAGTTGTGAACTTTTTGTTTATAAATTTACTATTGATTATGAAAATGTATTAGCCTTGTAAAAACTAATATAAATACAAATTCTGAAGTGGATACAGGCATTATTAGCTGAGTTGTGAACTTTTTGTTTATAAATTTACAATTGAGTATGCAAATGTATTAACCTTGTAAAAACTAATATAAATACAAATTCTGAAGTGGATACATGCATTATTAGCTGAGTTGTGAACTTTTTGTTTACAAATTTACAATTGAGTATGCAAATGTATTAGCCTTGTAAAAACTAATATAAATACAAATTCTGAAGTGGATACAGGCATTATTAGCTGAGTTGTGAACTTTTTGTTTACAAATTTACAATTTAGTATGCAAATGTATTAGCCGTGTAAAAACTAATATAAATACTAATTCTGAAGTGGATACAGGCATTATTAGCTGAGTTGTGAACTTTTTGTTTACAAATTTACAATTGAGTATGCAAATGTATTAGCCGTGTAAAAACTAATATAATACTAATTCTGAAGTGGATTCAGGCATTATTAGCTGAGTTGTGAAATTTTTGTTTACAAATTTACAATTGAGTATGCAAATGTATTAGCCGTGTAAAAACTAATATAATACTAATTCTGAAGTGGATTCAGGCATTATTAGCTGAGTTGTGAAATTTTTGTTTACAAATTTATACCTGAGTATGCAAATGTATTAACCTTGTAAAAACTAATATAATTACAAATTCTGAAGTGGATACATGCATTAATAGCTGAGTTGTGAACTTTTTGTTTACAAATTTACAATTGAGTATGCAAATGTATTAGCCATGTAAAAACTAATATAATTACAAATTCTGAAGTGGATATATGCACTATTATCTGAGTTGTGAACTATTTGTTTACAATTTTACAATTGAGCATGCAAATGTATTAGCCGTGTAAAAACTAATATAAATACAAATTCTGAAGTGGATACATGAATTATTAGTTGAGTTGTGAACTTTTTGTTTACAAATTTACAATTGAGTATGCAAATGTATTAGCCATGTAAAAACTAAAATAATTACAAATTCTGAAATGGATATATGCACTATTATCTGAGTTGTGAACTTTTTGTTTACAATTTTACAATTGAGCATGCAAATGTAATAGCCGTGTAAAAACTAATATAAATACAAATTTTGAAGTGGATACAGGCATTATTAGCTGAGGTGTGAACTTTTTGTTTACAAATTTACAATTGAGTATGCAAATGTATTAGCCTTGTAAAAACTAATATAAATACAAATTCTGAAGTGGATTCAGGCATTATTAAAAACTAATATAATTACAAATTCTGAAGTGGATACATGCATTAATAGCTGAGTTGTGAACTTTTTGTTTACAAATTTACAATTGAGTATGCAAATGTATTAGCCATGTAAAAACTAATATAATTACAAATTCTGAAGTGGATATATGCACTATTATCTGAGTTGTGAACTATTTGTTTACAATTTTACAATTGAGCATGCAAATGTATTAGCCGTGTAAAAACTAATATAAATACAAATTCTGAAGTGGATACATGAATTATTAGTTGAGTTGTGAACTTTTTGTTTACAAATTTACAATTGAGTATGCAAATGTATTAGCCATGTAAAAACTAAAATAATTACAAATTCTGAAATGGATATATGCACTATTATCTGAGTTGTGAACTTTTTTTTTACAATTTTACAATTGAGCATGCAAATGTAATAGCCGTGTAAAAACTAATATAAATACAAATTTTGAAGTGGATACAGGCATTATTAGCTGAGCTGTGAACTTTTTGTTTACAAATTTACAATTTAGTATGCAAATGTATTAGCCTTGTAAAAACTAATATAAATACAAATTCTGAAGTGGATTCAGGCATTATTAGCTGAGTTGTGAACTTTTTGTTTACAAATTTACAATTGAGTATGCAAATGTATTAACTTTGTAAAAACTATAAAAACTAATATAAATACTAATTCTGAAGTGGATACAGGCATTATTAGCTGAGTTGTGAACTTTTTGTTTATAAATTTACTATTGATTATGAAAATGTATTAGCCTTGTAAAAACTAATATAAATACAAATTCTGAAGTGGATACAGGCATTATTAGCTGAGTTGTGAACTTTTTGTTTATAAATTTACAATTGAGTATGCAAATGTATTAACCTTGTAAAAACTAATATAAATACAAATTCTGAAGTGGATACATGCATTATTAGCTGAGTTGTGAACTTTTTGTTTACAAATTTACAATTGAGTATGCAAATGTATTAGCCTTGTAAAAACTAATATAAATACAAATTCTGAAGTGGATACAGGCATTATTAGCTGAGTTGTGAACTTTTTGTTTACAAATTTACAATTGAGTATGCAAATGTATTAGCCGTGTAAAAACTAATATAATACTAATTCTGAAGTGGATTCAGGCATTATTAGCTGAGTTGTGAAATTTTTGTTTACAAATTTATACCTGAGTATGCAAATTTATTAACCTTGTAAAAACTAATATAATTACAAATTCTGAAGTGCATTAATAGCTGAGTTGTGAACTTTTTGTTTACAAATTTACATTTGAGTATGCAAATGTATTAGCCATGTAAAAAATAATATAAGTACAATTTATGCCGTGGATACATGCATTATTAGCTGAGTTGTGAACTTTTTGTTTACAAATTTCATTATTAGCTGAGATGTGAACTTTTTGTTTACAATTTTTACAATTGAGTATGCAAATGTATTAGCCGTGTAAAAACTAATATAAATACAAATTCTAAAGTGGATAAATGCATTATAATATAAGTACAAATTCTGCCGTGGATACACGCATTATTAGCTGAGATGTGAACTTTTTGTTTACAAATTTACAATTGAGTATGCAATGAGTATGTATTAGCCGTGTAAAAACTAATATAAATACAAATTCTGCGGTGGATACATGCATTATTAGCTGAGCTGTGAACTTTTTGTTTACAAATTTTCAATTGAGTATGCAAATGTATTAGCCATGTAAAAACTAATATAAGTTCAAATTCTACCATGGATACATGCATTATTAGCTGAGTTGTGAACTTTTTGTTTACAAATTTACAATTGAGTATGCAAATGTATTAGCCTTGTAAAAACTAATATAAATACAAATTCTGAAGTGGATACAGGCATTATTAGCTGAGTTGTGAACTTTTTGTTTACAAATTTACAATTGAGTATGCAAATGTATTAACTTTGTAAAAACTATAAAAACTAATATAAATACTAATTCTGAAGTGGATACAGGCATTATTAGCTGAGTTGTGAACTTTTTGTTTATAAATTTACTATTAATTATGAAAATGTATTAGCCTTGTAAAAACTAATATAAATACAAATTCTGAAGTGGATACAGGCATTATTAGCTGAGTTGTGAACTTTTTGTTTACAAATTTACAATTTAGTATGCAAATGTATTAGCCGTGTAAAAACTAATATAAATACTAATTCTGAAGTGGATACAGGCATTATTAGCTGAGTTGTGAACTTTTTGTTTACAAATTTACAATTGAGTATGCAAATGTATTAGCCGTGTAAAAACTAATATAATACTAATTCTGAAG
The DNA here is from genome assembly GCF_030179895.1 of Drosophila kikkawai. NCBI lineage: Eukaryota > Metazoa > Arthropoda > Insecta > Diptera > Drosophilidae > Drosophila > Drosophila kikkawai. The sequence goes on along the minus strand of NW_027222509.1, from coordinate 12,900 downwards.
TGGATTCAGGCATTATTAGCTGAGTTGTGAAATTTTTGTTTACAAATTTATACCTGAGTATGCAAATGTATTAACCTTGTAAAAACTAATATAATTACAAATTCTGAAGTGGAGACATGCATTAATAGCTGAGTTGTGAACTTTTTGTTTACAAATTTACAATTGAGTATGCAAATGTATTAGCCATGTAAAAACTAATATAATTACAAATTCTGAAGTGGATATATGCACTATTATCTGAGTTGTGAACTATTTGTTTACAATTTTACAATTGAGCATGCAAATGTATTAGCCGTGTAAAAACTAATATAAATACAAATTCTGAAGTGGATACATGAATTATTAGTTGAGTTGTGAACTTTTTGTTTACAAATTTACAATTGAGTATGCAAATGTATTAGCCATGTAAAAACTAAAATAATTACAAATTCTGAAATGGATATATGCACTATTATCTGAGTTGTGAACTTTTTGTTTACAATTTTACAATTGAGCATGCAAATGTAATAGCCGTGTAAAAACTAATATAAATACAAATTTTGAAGTGGATACAGGCATTATTAGCTGAGCTGTGAACTTTTTGTTTACAAATTTACAATTGAGTATGCAAATGTATTAGCCTTGTAAAAACTAATATAAATACAAATTCTGAAGTGGATTCAGGCATTATTAGCTGAGTTGTGAACTTTTTGTTTACAAATTTACAATTGAGTATGCAAATGTATTAACTTTGTAAAAACTATAAAAACTAATATAAATACTAATTCTGAAGTGGATACAGGCATTATTAGCTGAGTTGTGAACTTTTTGTTTATAAATTTACTATTGATTATGAAAATGTATTAGCCTTGAAAAAACTAATATAAATACAAATTCTGAAGTGGATACAGGCATTATTAGCTGAGTTGTGAACTTTTTGTTTATAAATTTACAATTGAGTATGCAAATGTATTAACCTTGTAAAAACTAATATAAATACAAATTCTGAAGTGGATACATGCATTATTAGCGGAGTTGTGCACTTTTTGTTTACAAATTTACAATTGAGTATGCAAATGTATTAGCCTTGTAAAAACTAATATAAATACAAATTCTGAAGTGGATACAGGCATTATTAGCTGAGTTGTGAACTTTTTGTTTACAAATTTACAATTTAGTATGCAAATGTATTAGCCGTGTAAAAACTAATATAAATACTAATTCTGAAGTGGATACAGGCATTATTAGCTGAGTTGTGAACTTTTTGTTTACAAATTTACAATTGAGTATGCAAATGTATTAGCCGTGTAAAAACTAATATAATACTAATTCTGAAGTGGATTCAGGCATTATTAGCTGAGTTGTGAAATTTTTGTTTACAAATTTATACCTGAGTATGCAAATGTATTAACCTTGTAAAAACTAATATAATTACAAATTCTGAAGTGGATACATGCATTAATAGCTGAGTTGTGAACTTTTTGTTTACAAATTTACAATTGAGTATGCAAATGTATTAGCCATGTAAAAACTAATATAATTACAAATTCTGAAGTGGATATATGCACTATTATCTGAGTTGTGAACTATTTGTTTACAATTTTACAATTGAGCATGCAAATGTATTAGCCGTGTAAAAACTAATATAAATACAAATTCTGAAGTGGATACATGAATTATTAGTTGAGTTGTGAACTTTTTGTTTACAAATTTACAATTGAGTATGCAAATGTATTAGCCATGTAAAAACTAATATAATTACAAATTCTGAAGTGGATATATGCACTATTATCTGAGTTGTGAACTATTTGTTTACAATTTTACAATTGAGCATGCAAATGTATTAGCCGTGTAAAAACTAATATAAATACAAATTCTGAAGTGGATACATGAATTATTAGTTGAGTTGTGAACTTTTTGTTTACAAATTTACAATTTAGTATGCAAATGTATTAGCCGTGTAAAAACTAATATAAATACAAATTCTGAAGTGGATACATGAATTATTAGCTGAGTTGTGAACTTTTTGTTTACAAATTTACAATTGAGTATGCAAATATATTAGCCGTGTAAAAACTAATATAATACTAATTCTGAAGTGGATTCAGGCATTATTAGCTGAGTTGTGAAATTTTTGTTTACAAATTTATACCTGAGTATGCAAATGTATTAACCTTGTAAAAACTAATATAATTACAAATTCTGAAGTGGATACATGCATTAATAGCTGAGTTGTGAACTTTTTGTTTACAAATTTACAATTGAGTATGCAAATGTATTAGCCATGTAAAAACTAATATAATTACAAATTCTGAAGTGGATATATGCACTATTATCTGAGTTGTGAACTATTTGTTTACAATTTTACAATTGAGTATGCAAATGTATTAACCTTGTAAAAACTAATATAAATACAAATTCTGAAGTGGAGACATGCATTAATAGCTGAGTTGTGAACTTTTTGTTTACAAATTTACAATTGAGTATGCAAATGCTTTAGCCATGTAAAAACTAATATAATTACAAATTCTGAAGTGGATATATGCACTATTATCTGAGTTGTGAACTATTTGTTTACAATTTTACAATTGAGCATGCAAATGTATTAGCCGTGTAAAAACTAATATAAATACAAATTCTGAAGTGGATACATGAATTATTAGTTGAGTTGTGAACTTTTTGTTTACAAATTTACAATTGAGTATGCAAATGTATTAGCCATGTAAAAACTAAAATAATTACAAATTCTGAAATGGATATATGCACTATTATCTGAGTTGTGAACTTTTTGTTTACAATTTTACAATTGAGCATGCAAATGTAATAGCCGTGTAAAAACTAATATAAATACAAATTTTGAAGTGGATACAGGCATTATTAGCTGAGCTGTGAACTTTTTGTTTACAAATTTACAATTGAGTATGCAAATGTATTAGCCTTGTAAAAACTAATATAAATACAAATTCTGAAGTGGATTCAGGCATTATTAGCTGAGTTGTGAACTTTTTGTTTACAAATTTACAATTGAGTATGCAAATGTATTAACTTTGTGAAAACTATAAAAACTAATATAAATACTAATTCTGAAGTGGATACAGGCATTATTAGCTGAGTTGTGAACTTTTTGTTTATAAATTTACTATTGATTATGAAAATGTATTAGCCTTGTAAAAACTAATATAAATACAAATTCTGAAGTGGATACAGGCATTATTAGCTGAGTTGTGAACTTTTTGTTTATAAATTTACAATTGAGTATGCAAATGTATTAACCTTGTAAAAACTAATATAAATACAAATTCTGAAGTGGATACATGCATTATTAGCGGAGTTGTGCACTTTTTGTTTACAAATTTACAATTGAGTATGCAAATGTATTAGCCTTGTAAAAACTAATATAAATACAAATTCTGAAGTGGATACAGGCATTATTAGCTGAGTTGTGAACTTTTTGTTTACAAATTTACAATTTAGTATGCAAATGTATTAGCCGTGTAAAAACTAATATAAATACTAATTCTGAAGTGGATACAGGCATTATTAGCTGAGTTGTGAACTTTTTGTTTACAAATTTACAATTGAGTATGCAAATGTATTAGCCGTGTAAAAACTAATATAATACTAATTCTGAAGTGGATTCAGGCATTATTAGCTGAGTTGTGAAATTTTTGTTTACAAATTTATACCTGAGTATGCAAATGTATTAACCTTGTAAAAACTAATATAATTACAAATTCTGAAGTGGATACATGCATTAATAGCTGAGTTGTGAACTTTTTGTTTACAAATTTACAATTGAATATGCAAATGTATTAGCCATGTAAAAACTAATATAATTACAAATTCTGATGTGGATATATGCACTATTATCTGAGTTGTGAACTATTTGTTTACAATTTTACAATTGAGCATGCAAATGTATTAGCCGTGTAAAAACTAATATAAATACAAATTCTGAAGTGGATACATGAATTATTAGTTGAGTTGTGAACTTTTTGTTTACAAATTTACAATTGAGTATGCAAATGTATTAGCCATGTAAAAACTAATATAATTACAAATTCTGAAGTGGATATATGCACTATTATCTGAGTTGTGAACTATTTGTTTACAATTTTACAATTGAGCATGCAAATGTATTAGCCGTGTAAAAACTAATATAAATACAAATTCTGAAGTGGATACATGAATTATTAGTTGAGTTGTGAACTTTTTGTTTACAAATTTACAATTTAGTATGCAAATGTATTAGCCGTGTAAAAACTAATATAAATACAAATTCTGAAGTGGATACATGAATTATTAGCTGAGTTGTGAACTTTTTGTTTACAAATTTACAATTGAGTATGCAAATATATTAGCCGTGTAAAAACTAATATAATACTAATTCTGAAGTGGATTCAGGCATTATTAGCTGAGTTGTGAAATTTTTGTTTACAAATTTATACCTGAGTATGCAAATGTATTAACCTTGTAAAAACTAATATAATTACAAATTCTGAAGTGGATACATGCATTAATAGCTGAGTTGTGAACTTTTTGTTTACAAATTTACAATTGAGTATGCAAATGTATTAGCCATGTAAAAACTAATATAATTACAAATTCTGAAGTGGATATATGCACTATTATCTGAGTTGTGAACTATTTGTTTACAATTTTACAATTGAGTATGCAAATGTATTAACCTTGTAAAAACTAATATAAATACAAATTCTGAAGTGGAGACATGCATTAATAGCTGAGTTGTGAACTTTTTGTTTACAAATTTACAATTGAGTATGCAAATGCTTTAGCCATGTAAAAACTAATATAATTACAAATTCTGAAGTGGATATATGCACTATTATCTGAGTTGTGAACTATTTGTTTACAATTTTACAATTGAGCATGCAAATGTATTAGCCGTGTAAAAACTAATATAAATACAAATTCTGAAGTGGATACATGAATTATTAGTTGAGTTGTGAACTTTTTGTTTACAAATTTACAATTGAGTATGCAAATGTATTAGCCATGTAAAAACTAAAATAATTACAAATTCTGAAATGGATATATGCACTATTATCTGAGTTGTGAACTTTTTGTTTACAATTTTACAATTGAGCATGCAAATGTAATAGCCGTGTAAAAACTAATATAAATACAAATTTTGAAGTGGATACAGGCATTATTAGCTGAGCTGTGAACTTTTTGTTTACAAATTTACAATTGAGTATGCAAATGTATTAGCCTTGTAAAAACTAATATAAATACAAATTCTGAAGTGGATTCAGGCATTATTAGCTGAGTTGTGAACTTTTTGTTTACAAATTTACAATTGAGTATGCAAATGTATTAACTTTGTGAAAACTATAAAAACTAATATAAATACTAATTCTGAAGTGGATACAGGCATTATTAGCTGAGTTGTGAACTTTTTGTTTATAAATTTACTATTGATTATGAAAATGTATTAGCCTTGTAAAAACTAATATAAATACAAATTCTGAAGTGGATACAGGCATTATTAGCTGAGTTGTGAACTTTTTGTTTATAAATTTACAATTGAGTATGCAAATGTATTAACCTTGTAAAAACTAATATAAATACAAATTCTGAAGTGGATACATGCATTATTAGCGGAGTTGTGCACTTTTTGTTTACAAATTTACAATTGAGTATGCAAATGTATTAGCCTTGTAAAAACTAATATAAATACAAATTCTGAAGTGGATACAGGCATTATTAGCTGAGTTGTGAACTTTTTGTTTACAAATTTACAATTTAGTATGCAAATGTATTAGCCGTGTAAAAACTAATATAAATACTAATTCTGAAGTGGATACAGGCATTATTAGCTGAGTTGTGAACTTTTTGTTTACAAATTTACAATTGAGTATGCAAATGTATTAGCCGTGTAAAAACTAATATAATACTAATTCTGAAGTGGATTCAGGCATTATTAGCTGAGTTGTGAAATTTTTGTTTACAAATTTATACCTGAGTATGCAAATGTATTAACCTTGTAAAAACTAATATAATTACAAATTCTGAAGTGGATACATGCATTAATAGCTGAGTTGTGAACTTTTTGTTTACAAATTTACAATTGAATATGCAAATGTATTAGCCATGTAAAAACTAATATAATTACAAATTCTGATGTGGATATATGCACTATTATCTGAGTTGTGAACTATTTGTTTACAATTTTACAATTGAGCATGCAAATGTATTAGCCGTGTAAAAACTAATATAAATACAAATTCTGAAGTGGATACATGAATTATTAGTTGAGTTGTGAACTTTTTGTTTACAAATTTACAATTGAGTATGCAAATGTATTAGCCATGTAAAAACTAATATAATTACAAATTCTGAAGTGGATATATGCACTATTACCTGAGTTGTGAACTATTTGTTTACAATTTTACAATTGAGCATGCAAATGTATTAGCCGTGTAAAAACTAATATAAATACAAATTCTGAAGTGGATACATGAATTATTAGTTGAGTTGTGAACTTTTTGTTTACAAATTTACAATTTAGTATGCAAATGTATTAGCCGTGTAAAAACTAATATAAATACTAATTCTGAAGTGGATACAGGCATTATTAGCTGAGTTGTGAACTTTTTGTTTACAAATTTACAATTGAGTATGCAAATGTATTAGCCGTGTAAAAACTAATATAATACTAATTCTGAAGTGGATTCAGGCATTATTAGCTGAGTTGTGAAATTTTTGTTTACAAATTTATACCTGAGTATGCAAATGTATTAACCTTGTAAAAACTAATATAATTACAAATTCTGAAGTGGATACATGCATTAATAGCTGAGTTGTGAACTTTTTGTTTACAAATTTACAATTGAGTATGCAAATGTATTAGCCATGTAAAAACTAATATAATTACAAATTCTGAAGTGGATATATGCACTATTATCTGAGTTGTGAACTATTTGCTTACAATTTTACAATTGAGTATGCAAATGTATTAACCTTGTAAAAACTAATATAAATACAAATTCTGAAGTGGATACATGCATTATTAGCTGAGTTGTGCACTTTTTGTTTACAAATTTACAATTGAGTATGCAAATGTATTAGCCTTGTAAAAACTAATATAAATACAAATTCTGAAGTGGATACAGGCATTATTAGCTGAGTTGTGAACTTTTTGTTTACAAATTTACAATTTAGTATGCAAATGTATTAGCCGTGTAAAAACTAATATAAATACTAATTCTGAAGTGGATACAGGCATTATAAGCTGAGTTGTGAACTTTTTGTTTACAAATTTACAATTGAGTATGCAAATGTATTAGCCGTGTAAAAACTAATATAATACTAATTCTGAAGTGGATTCAGGCATTATTAGCTGAGTTGTGAAATTTTTGTTTACAAATTTATACCTGAGTATGCAAATGTATTAACCTTGTAAAAACTAATATAATTACAAATTCTGAAGTGGAGACATGCATTAATAGCTGAGTTGTGAACTTTTTGTTTACAAATTTACAATTGAGTATGCAAATGTATTAGCCATGTAAAAACTAATATAATTACAAATTCTGAAGTGGATATATGCACTATTATCTGAGTTGTGAACTATTTGTTTACAATTTTACAATTGAGCATGCAAATGTATTAGCCGTGTAAAAACTAATATAAATACAAATTCTGAAGTGGATACATGAATTATTAGTTGAGTTGTGAACTTTTTGTTTACAAATTTACAATTGAGTATGCAAATGTATTAGCCATGTAAAAACTAAAATAATTACAAATTCTGAAATGGATATATGCACTATTATCTGAGTTGTGAACTTTTTGTTTACAATTTTACAATTGAGCATGCAAATGTAATAGCCGTGTAAAAACTAATATAAATACAAATTTTGAAGTGGATACAGGCATTATTAGCTGAGCTGTGAACTTTTTGTTTACAAATTTACAATTGAGTATGCAAATGTATTAGCCTTGTAAAAACTAATATAAATACAAATTCTGAAGTGGATTCAGGCATTATTAGCTGAGGTGTGAAATTTTTGTTTACACATTTATACCTGAGTATGCAAATGTATTAACCTAGTAAAAACTAATATAAATACAAATTCTGAAGTGGATACATGCATTATTAGCTGAGTTGTGAACTTTTTGTTTACAAATTTACAATTGAGTATGCAAATGTATTAGCCATGTAAAAACTAATATAATTACAAATTCTGAAGTGGATACATGAATTATTAGCTGAGTTGTGAACTTTTTGTTTACAATTTTACAATTGAGTATGCAAATGTATTAGCCATGTAAAAACTAATAAAATTACAAATTCTGAAGTGGATATATGCACTATATAGCCGTGTAAAAACTAATATAAATACAAATTCTGAAGTGGATACATGAATTATTAGCTGAGTTGTGAACTTTTTGTTTACAAATTTACAATTGAGTATGCAAATGTATTAGCCATGTAAAAACTAATATAATTACAAATTCTGAAGTGGATATATGCACTATTATCTGAGTTGTGAACTATTTGTTTACAATTTTACAATTGAGCATGCAAATGTATTAGCCATGTAAAAACTAATATAATACTAATTCTGAAGTGGATTCAGGCATTATTAGCTGAGTTGTGAAATTTTTGTTTACAAATTTATACCTGAGTATGCAAATGTATTAACCTTGTAAAAACTAATATAATTACAAATTGTGAAGTGGATACATGAATTATTAGCTGAGTTGTGAACTTTTTGTTTACAAATTTACAATTGAGTATGCAAATGTATTAGCATTGAAAGAACTAATTTAAATATAAATTCTAAAGTGGATACATGCATTATTAGCTGAGCTGTGAACTTTTTGTTTACAAATTTACAATTGAGTATGCAAATGTATTAACCATGTAAAAACTAATATAAGTACAAATTCTACCATGGATACATGCATTATTAGCTGAGTTGTGAACTTTTTGTTTACAAATTTACAATTGAGTATGCAAATGTATTAGCCTTGTAAAAACTAATATAAATACAAATTCTGAAGTGGATACAGGCATTATTAGCTGAGTTGTGAACTTTTTGTTTACAAATTTACAATTGAGTATGCAAATGTATTAACTTTGTAAAAACTATAAAAACTAATATAAATACTAATTCTGAAGTGGATACAGGCATTATTAGCTGAGTTGTGAACTTTTTGTTTATAAATTTACTATTGATTATGAAAATGTATTAGCCTTGTAAAAACTAATATAAATACAAATTCTGAAGTGGATACAGGCATTATTAGCTGAGTTGTGAACTTTTTGTTTATAAATTAACAATTGAGTATGCAAATGTATTAACCTTGTAAAAACTAATATAAATACAAATTCTGAAGTGGATACATGCATTATTAGCTGAGTTGTGAACTTTTTGTTTACAAATTTACAATTGAGTATGCAAATGTATTAGCCTTGTAAAAACTAATATAAATACAAATTCTGAAGTGGATACAGGCATTATTAGCTGAATTGTGAACTTTTTGTTTACAAATTTACAATTGAGTATGCAAATGTATTAGCCGTGTAAAAACTAATATAATACTAATTCTGAAGTGGATTCAGGCATTATTAGCTGAGTTGTGAAATTTTTGTTTACAAATTTATACCTGAGTATGCAAATGTATTAACCTTGTAAAAACTAATATAAATAAAAATTCTGAAGTGGATACATGCATTAATAGCTGAGTTGTGAACTTTTTGTTTACAAATTTACAATTGAGTATGCAAATGTATTAGCCATGTAAAAACTAATATAATTACAAATTCTGAAGTGGATATATGCACTATTATCTGAGTTGTGAACTATTTGTTTACAATTTTACAATTGAGCATGCAAATGTATTAGCCGTGTAAAAACTAATATAAATACAAATTCTGAAGTGGATACATGAATTATTAGTTGAGTTGTGAACTTTTTGTTTACAAATTTACAATTGAGTATGCAAATGTATTAGCCATGTAAAAACTAAAATAATTACAAATTCTGAAATGGATATATGCACTATTATCTGAGTTGTGAACTTTTTGTTTACAATTTTACAATTGAGCATGCAAATGTAATAGCCGTGTAAAAACTAATATAAATACAAATTTTGAAGTGGATACAGGCATTATTAGCTGAGCTGTGAACTTTTTGTTTACAAATTTACAATTGAGTATGCAAATGTATTAGCCTTGTAAAAACTAATATAAATACAAATTGTGAAGTGGATACATGAATTATTAGCTGAGGTGTGAAATTTTTGTTTACAAATTTATACCTGAGTATGCAAATGTATTAACCTAGTAAAAACTAATATAAATACAAATTCTGAAGTGGATACATGCATTATTAGCTGAGTTGTGAACTTTTTGTTTACAAATTTACAATTGAGTATGCAAATGTATTAGCCATGTAAAAACTAATATAGTTACAAATTCTGAAGTGGATAAATGAATTATTAGCTGAGTTGTGAACTTTTTGTTTACAATTTTACAATTGAGTATGCAAATGTATTAGCCATGTAAAAACTAATAAAATTACAAATTCTGAAGTGGATATATGCACTATTATCTGAGTTGTGAACTTTTTGTTTACAAATTTACAATTGAGCATGCAAATGTATTAGCCGTGTAAAAACTAATATAAATACAAATTCTGAAGTGGATACATGAATTATTAGCTGAGTTGTGAACTTTTTGTTTACAAATTTACAATTGAGTATGCAAATGTATTAGCCATGTAAAAACTAATATAATTACAAATTCTGAAGTGGATATATTCACTATTATCTGAGTTGTGAACTATTTGTTTACAATTTTACAATTGAGCATGCAAATGTATTAGCCATGTAAAAACTAATATAATACTAATTCTGAAGTGGATTCAGGCATTATTAGCTGAGTTGTGAAATTTTTGTTTACAAATTTATACCTGAGTATGCAAATGTATTAACCTTGTAAAAACTAATATAATTACAAATTGTGAAGTGGATACATGAATTATTAGCTGAGTTGTGAACTTTTTGTTTACAATTTTACAATTGAGTATGTAAATGTATTAGCCATGTAAAAACTAATAAAATTACAAACTCTGAAGTGGATATATGCACTATTATCTGAGTTGTGAACTTTTTGTTTACAAATTTACAATTGAGCATGCAAATGTATTAGCCGTGTAAAAACTAATATAAATACAAATTCTGAAGTGGATACATGAATTATTAGCTGAGTTGTGAACTTTTTGTTTACAAATTTACAATTGAGTATGCAAATGTATTAGCCATGTAAAAACTAATATAATTACAAATTCTGAAGTGGATATATGCACTATTATCTGAGTTGTGAACTTTTCTGAAGTGGATATATGCACTATTATCTGAGTTGTGAACTATTTGCTTACAATTTTACAATTGAGCATGCAAATGTATTAGCCATGTAAAAACTAATATAATACTAATTCTGAAGTGGATTCAGGCATTATTAGCTGAGTTGTGAAATTTTTGTTTACAAATTTATACCTGAGTATGCAAATGTATTAACCTTGTAAAAACTAATATAATTACAAATTGTGAAGTGGATACATGAATTATTAGCTGAGTTGTGAACTTTTTGTTTACAATTTTACAATTGAGTATGCAAATGTATTAGCCATGTAAAAACTAATAAAATTACAAACTCTGAAGTGGATATATGCACTATTATCTGAGTTGTGAACTTTTTGTTTATAAATTTACAATTGAGTATGCAAATGTATTAGCATCGAAAGAACTAATTTAAATATAAATTCTAAAGTGGATACATGCATTATTAGCTGAGCTGTGAACTTTTTGTTTACATATTTACAATTGAGTATGCAAATGTATTAGCCATGTAAATACTAATATAAGTACAAATTCTACCATGGATACATGCATTATTAGCTGAGTTGTGAACTTTTTGTTTACAAATTTACAATTGAGTATGCAAATGTATTAGCCGTGTAAAAACTAATATAAATACAAATTCTGAAGTGGATACAGGCATTATTAGCTGAGTTGTAAACTTTTTGTTTACAAATTTACAATTGAGTATGCAAATGTATTAACATTGTAAAAACTATAAAAACTAATATAAATACTAATTCTGAAGTGGATACAGGCATTATTAGCTGAGTTGTGAACTTTTTGTTTATAATTTTACTATTGATTATGAAAATGTATTAGCCTTGTAAAAACTAATATAAATACAAATTCTGAAGTGGATACAGGCATTATTAGCTGAGTTGTGAACTTTTTGTTTATAAATTTACAATTGAGTATGCAAATGTATTAACCTTGTAAAAACTAATATAAATACAAATTCTGAAGTGGATACATGCATTATTAGCTGAGTTGTGCACTTTTTGTTTACAAATTTACAATTGAGTATGCAAATGTATTAGCCTTGTAAAAACTAATATAAATACAAATTCTGAAGTGGATACAGGCATTATTAGCTGAGTTGTGAACTTTTTGTTTACAAATTTACAATTTAGTATGCAAATGTATTAGCCGTGTAAAAACTAATATAAATACTAATTCTGAAGTGGATACAGGCATTATTAGCTGAGTTGTGAACTTTTTGTTTACAAATTTACAATTGAGTATGCAAATGTATTAGCCGTGTAAAAACTAATATAATACTAATTCTGAAGTGGATTCAGGCATTATTAGCTGAGTTATGAAATTTTTGTTTACAAATTTATACCTGAGTATGCAAATGTATTAACCTTGTAAAAACTAATATAAATAAAAATTCTGAAGTGGATACATGCATTAATAGCTGAGTTGTGAACTTTTTGTTTACAAATTTACAATTGAGTATGCAAATGTATTAGCCATGTAAAAACTAATATAATTACAAATTCTGAAGTGGATATATGCACTATT
>NW_027222508.1:0-6000 GCF_030179895.1 Drosophila kikkawai | reverse complement strand
GCATCTGGAACGGCTGAGGATCGCAGTGTCATCAGCGAAAGTGGATAATGTTAGCTGGTCGCTTGTGGGGACATCCGCTGTGTATAGAACAAATAGGGTAGGCCCAAGTGCACTTCCTTGTGGGACTCCAGCTTCGATTGAATAGGTGCCGCATGTTGTTGCGTTGCACCTCACTGCGAAGACTCTGTTGTAGAGATACGACTCAAGTAATTTGTGTGTGTATACCGGCAAGAGTGTTTTTATTTTGTGCATGAGGCCGTTGAGCCAGACTCGGTCGAATGCTTGAGAAACGTCGAGAAATATCGCGCTGCAATATTCTCGATGCTCGAAGGCTGTGCGAATTTCTGATATTATTCTGTTTACTTGCTCGATAGTTCCATGTTTTTCTCTGAAGCCAAATTGATGAACTGGGATAATGTTGTGAGCTCCCAGGTAAGGGATTATGCGCTTTAGTAGGCATTTTTCAAATAACTTGGATAGTAGACTTATTGGTCGGTAAGATGACGGAATCGTGTGGTCTTTTCCGGTCTTCGGTATCATTATAATTATAGATTTTTTCCATTTTGTTGGGTAATGGCCGAGACTTATGATCCCATTGAAGATTTTACAGATGACCTCAATAGCACAATTCGGAAGTTCAATTATCATTTTTTGAGTTATTAGGTCAACGCCGGGAGCCTTTTTCGGCTTCAGTTCCCTGATGACCTTCGTTATCTCGTTCGGACGAAATGATGCTGGAGTAGATTCCGTTTCAGTGTGGATTTGCGGTAGATCAAATGGATTTGCAGCAGGGTTCGGCTGGAAAACGCCCTGGAGACGTGGTAGTGGCTCTGGAAAGATGCCGGTGGTCAGGAGGGCGTTGCCTGCGGGCGCGTGGCTCGTTATGCCTCTCGGTAGGCGGGCTGGAGGCTGTTGCTGTAAGGACAGAGGAGATGTGTATTAGTGTGTTTCCCTGGGCCCTACCTAATGGAGTGGGCTAGGGTTGACTGGCTATGGCTACGGCTTTTTGGGGAAGAGACGCATGTTCACCCCACTAGGGGGTTCGGGACGTTGGACAGGCGCGCCTGTCAACAAGTGGCCCCTGTGAAACATGGTCATCTCCCCCTACATGGGTGCTCGCCGCTAGTGTTGGCGGCCCGGGACGGGTCCCCTGCGCCGTGCGGTCTTGGCAGCTGGTCGTGCGTCCAGGATGGTGTCGTCGGCATCCTCGATTGTGGTATCTCCGGCTTCGGTGTCTTCCTCATCCTCGTGGTGGTACGGCTTCAGCTGGTTCAGGCTGGCGGTCCGCCGGCGTCGGCTTCCTGGCATGTGCAGTTGCACGATGTTCGGCGATGGGAACTTCGCTACCCTGAAGGGTCCTTCGTATTTTGCAGCTAGCTTTGCGGCAAAGCCCTCGGCTGCGTTGGATAAGGCGTGTCGGCGTACCAGTACCATGGATCCAACTGGTGGTCTCCATGTCCTCCGGCGCAGGTTGTAATGACGGCTCTGCTCGGCGGCGGCGCGGTCAGCGTTGTTTCGGACGACGTCGAAGATGTTCCGGAGTTGTTCGCCTCGCTCGGTCGGGGAAATCTCTGGGGTGCCTCGTCCGGGGGTAACTTCGTCGTACAGCGTCTTCGGGAGTCGCGGTTCTCGGCCTTGTACCAAGAATGCGGGGCTGAATCCAGTAGTGTCCGAGACACTACTATTTATGGCCAAAGATATCTCCGGTAGGAGTTGATCCCACTCGTTTTGTTGGCCTCCATCTAAGTATTGGGCGATCATCGTCTTGATCGTCCGATTTGCCCGTTCCGTTGGATTCTGTCTCGGGGTGTAGGGCGCTGTGTGCTGCAGCTCCATTCCTAGCAACTGGCAGAACTTCTGGAATGAGCGGCCGGTGAACTGCGTACCGTTGTCGCAGACAAATGTTCGGGGAACACCGAATCGGCTCAATATCCGCTCTCTGAAGGCTCGTTCCAGATGTGTGGCGGTAGCTTTGCGAAGCTGCACTAGCTCCACCCACTTGCTGAAGGCGTCCAGGAACACTAGAAGCATCGTGTTGCCCTGTTTCGACCGCGGCAGTGGGCCGACAAAATCTGCACAAAGGATGTGGAACGGCTCCTCGACCTGTCGAGTAAACATTTGACCTGCGGGCTTTTCTTGGCTCACCTTATATCGCTGGCAAGTGGGGCAACGGCGAACGTACCGAGCCACCTCGCGGAACAATCCAGGCCAGTAATAGCGCTGGGCCACGCGAGTGCTGGTTTTCCGGACTCCTAGATGACCGGCAGTGGGGTGATCGTGGCACTCTTCAAGTACTCGCTGGCGATAGTCTGCCCCTACGCACAGCTTCCAGGGCGTGTACTCCTCCTCCTCCGGCCGGAGTCCAAGGCGGCGATATAGCTGGCCATTCTCCTCTCGATAATCCGGAAACTTTGCTGGTTCGGTCCGAATCCTCTGGAGCATCCTCGTGATCCACTTACAGTTGACTCCTTGTACCTCCGCTTGCTGCACTATGGGCAGCGGTTGGCGAGAAAGGGCATCGGCCACTAAGTTCTGGGCCCCCTTCCGGTAATGGACGTCGTATTGATACTGCTGTAATTCCAGTGCCCAACGAGCAATCCTGCCTGTTGGATTGTCGATGGAGTTCAACCACTTCAAGGAGTGGTGGTCTGTGAGGACTTCGAAGCGGTATCCCTCGATGTAACACCGCATCTTCCGGATCGCCCAGACGATGGCGAGACACTCCTTCTCAGTCACTGAGTAGTTCCTCTCAGCAGTGTTGAGCCGGCGGCTGGCGTACGCTATCACCCTCTCGTTTCCATCGATGGTCTGTGTGAGTACGGCTCCGATTCCGTAATCACTGGCGTCAGTTTGTAGCACAAACTTCTCCGCAAAATCTGGGCAAGCCAGAATAGGGGCTTCGGTCAGCAGCGTCTTCAGCTCCTGGAAGGCCTGGTCTTGTCTTTGGGCCCATTCCCACTTGTGGCCCTTCTTCAGCAGCGATGTCATGGGTGCCACAACATCGGCGAAGTTCGGCACGAAGCGGCGATACCAGGAAGCGATTCCCAGGCATCTGCGTAGCTCCTTCAAGTTCGTCGGCGGCGCGAGTCCTCGGATCGCAGCGACCTTGTCCGGATCCGTGTGGATTCCGGCTTCGCTGATCACGTGACCCAAGTACACGATGCGGCGCTGGAAGAAATGACACTTCCCTCTGTTGAGGCGCAGGTTTGCGCAGCGGAGGCGTCTGAAGACTTCTCCAAGATTGGCGACATGCTCCTCCAGTGTGGAGCCGATGACAATGATGTCATCCAGATATGCAAACGCATGGGGTTCCATATCCGGACCGATGACCGTGTCTAAGGCGCGTTGAAACGTGGCGGGAGCGGAGTGAAGTCCGAAAGGCATGACTCTCCAATGAAACAACCCTCTTCCGGGAACGGTAAACGCCGTGCACTCCCGGCTGTCCGGGGCCACTGGGATTTGCCAATACCCATTTTTGAGGTCCAACGTCGAGATGAATTTCGCGTTCCGGAGTCGCTCCAAGATCTGATGGATCCTCGGAAGCGGATACGCGTCCGGCACGGAGTTCTCATTGAGCTGGCGGTAGTCCACGCACATGCGGACTTCGCCATTCTTCTTGGCCGCGATTACGATGGGCGCGCTGTGCGGGCTTTTGGAAGGTTCAATGCGTCCGTCTCGCAGGAGTTCATTGATCTGCTTATCAATGACGGCCCTCATGGCTGGATTCCTAGGAAAGTACCGCTGTTTAAGGGGTCGATCCGTGCGCATGAAGATGCGATGCTCTGCGATGTGCGATACCCCCGAAAGAGTATCAAACTTGGCCAGTTCCTGGTCCAGGAACTCCTTCACCCACGGCTCGGGGTAATCCTGCGTCTCGGGCTCCTCAGTCTGGAAAGAGACCTGATCCTCTGTGGGATGACTCACCGAATTGACGGTTCCGCATAGGGGCGGGCTTGGCTCCGGCGTTTCCTCGACGTGATCCTGGAAGCGGACACGTTTTGTGGAGGTACGGAAGGGATTCCGTTGCGCGGCTGTGGCATCTGCCACGGGCAAAGCCTGTCTCCAACTGGGCGGCTGGTTCTCCGTCGCTGGTGGTGTTGTGTCTCGAGACTGTGCTCGAGGTGAGGTGCTTGGCTGGTCTTCGGGATTGGAGCATGGCTCCCTTGGCTGCCTTCGATGGGTAGAGCGTGGCTCTCCTTGGGCTGTCGTCGGTGGCTTCTCGGCATGAGTGGAGTGTGACTCCGGTGCCGTGCTTCGCTGCTCAGAGCGTGGCTCTGCATGGTGGGCCATTGGTGGCTCTTCGTCGAGGTTGGAGTGTGACTCCGGCGATGTTCTTCGTTGGTCAGAGCGTGGCTCTGCGGGCTGGTCCCGTGGGTTGGAGCGTGGCTCCCTTCGCTGTTCAGAGCGTGGCTCTGTTATTGGTCTCCGCTGGTCAGAGCGTGGATCTGTTGTGGGTCTTCGCTGGTCGTCCGGTCGCAGTCGGAGGGTCTGCCCGCCGCATAGTAGGGTTGCTCCGATTCCACAGAGGAAATCCATTCCTAGGAGTATGTCGTCCAGTGCGTCCGACCTCACGAGGAGAATGGTGGGCGTCCGTTCGCTTCCGAGGTAAATATTTGCCGCCAGAGCTCTGGTCAGCTCGCGGCATGTTCCGTCGGCGAGTTTTACCTGGGTACGGATGTCCCGTGTGTTCCTTCCGTTGTCCAGCATTTGAGCCAACCCTTCGCTAATAAAGCTGTGGGTGGCTCCGGTGTCCAGGGTAGCTGTGAACCGCTGTCCCTCCATGTGGATGGTAGCGCGGATGCGTCCCTGGTACTGATGGCTTCGGGGATACGGAGGGTTCCTCGGGTGATTCCCGGTCACACGAGGCCCTTGCCCGTTTCCCGACGGTGGCTGTCGGCAACAGTCAACCGTCCTGCGTCCTCGTTGGCCGCAATCCCAACAGAATAGGATCCGTGGATTCCTGCACTCGGCTTCGAAGTGCCCGGATTGGCCACAGTTCCGGCAGGCGTTGCGCACGTTGACGGCTTCTGGTCGGGGTGTCACCGCGCTCTGGCTGGTGCAAGCGTTCCGGCTAAGGGAACCGTTGAGGGCGTTGCCTGAAGAGGGCGCCTGTTGTGTGCGTCGAGTGGGCATCCTGTCCCCGTCTGCTGCGTAGCTGGCTCCTGTGGCCTGGCGTTGAGTCGGGATCTGGTTCTCGAGCGCTCTTCCGCCTCGGCTGCGTGTCTCCTCGTAATTGGTCACGAGGTGCGTTAGCTCGGTCAGCGTACGGAAATCCTGCCTCCGGGTGTAGAGTTGATACTCCGGCAGCATATTTTCATAGATCCTCTCCAGCTCCTTGTCAGAAGAGAATCCGGCCCGGCGCATCAGCAAACGGATGTCGATAAGGTACTCCTTAAATGGTTCGTTGGGCTTCTGGAAATGCATCCTTATGTCATCCTCCAACCGCTGATAGTATCGCGGTGGCAAGAAGAAGTCAAGGAACTCCCGGCGGACCTCGATCCAGCTGGCTTGTTGGAGTCCGCTCGTGCGGAACCAACTTTCGGCTCGGCCGGCCAGCAGCACCACCAGGGCTTGGGCCAGATATCTCCGGTCGATCCGGCAGGTATCGGCACGCTCCTCGATGTGCTCTATGAATCCCAGAGGATCCGTCGTTCCATCGAACGAAAGGCCCCACTTGGTCATCCGATCGATTAGGATTGCTCCCAAGCCGGCTTCACTCGGGGAGTGCGCAGATCGCGCAGGCTCTTCCGCCTTCGAGCGTCGCCCTGTAGAGGGTGACGTACTGCGTGGTAAAAGGAGTGAGGGTGGCACCAGCGATGCCGACGTGGTCGGTTCCGGAGAGATGAGAGACGGATCCAGCGGTATCGGCGACTTGACGTCGCCGGTGGGTGCGTTCCCGAACCGGCGCTCCAGCTCGTCGAGCCGATCCTGGATTTCCTTGGAATTGCTAGGCTGCCGTGCAAATGCTATAAGCCGCGCGCGTTGCTCGTCCACCGTGCC
>NW_027222507.1:0-2841 GCF_030179895.1 Drosophila kikkawai | reverse complement strand
ACAATTGAGTATGCAAATGTATTAGCCATGTAAAAACTAATATAAATACTAATTCTGAAGTGGATACAGGCATTATTAGCTGAGTTGTGAACTTTTTGTTTACAAATTTACAATTGAGTATGCAAATGTATTAGCCTTGTAAAAACTAATATAAATACAAATTCTGAAGTGGATACAGGCATTATTAGCTGAGTTGTGAACTTTTTGTTTACAAATTTACAATTGAGTATGCAAATGTATTAGCCTTGTAAAAACTAATATAAATACAAATTCTGAAGTGGATACAGTCATTATTAGCTGAGTTGGGAACTTTTTGTTTACAAATTTACAATTGAGTATGCGTGTAAAGCTAATTATAAATACAAATTCTGAAGTGGATACAGGCATTATTAGCTGAGTTGTGAACCTTTTTGTTTACAAATTTACAATTGAGTATGCAAATGTATTAGCCATGTAAAAACTAATATAAATACAAATTCTGAAGTGGATACAGGCATTATTAGCTGAGTTGTGAACTTTTTGTTTACAAATTTACAATTGAGTATGCAAATGTATTAGCCATGTAAAAACTAATATAAATACAAATTCTGAAGTGGATACAGGCATTATTAGCTGAGTTGTGAACTTTTTGTTTACAAATTTACAATTGAGTATGCAAATGTATTAGCCATGTAAAAACTAATATAAAATACAAATTCTGAAGTGGATACAGGCATTATTAGCTGAGTTGTGAACTTTTTGTTTACAAATTTACAATTGAGTATGCAAATGTATTAGCCTTGTAAAAACTAATATAAGTACAAATTCTGCTCGGATACATGCATTATTACCTGAGTTGTGAACTTTTTGTTTACAAATTTCATTATTAGCTGAGATGTGAACTTTTTGTTTACAAATTGTAACAATTGAGTATGCAAATGTATTAGCCGTGTAATAACTAATATAAATACAAATTATGAAGTGGATACATTCATTATTAGCGGAGTTGTGAACTTTTTGTTTACAAATTTACAATTGAGTATGCAAATGTATTAGCCTTGTAAAAACTAATATAAATACAAATTCTGAAGTGGATACAGGCATTATTAGCTGAGTTGTGAACTTTTTGTTTACAAATTTACAATTGAGTATGCAAATGTATTAGCCTTGTAAAAAACTAATATAAATACAAATTCTGAAGTGGATACATGCATTATTAGCTGAGTTGTGAACTTTTGTTTACAAATTTACAATTGAGTTATGCAAATGTATTAGCATGTAAAAACTAATATAAATACAAATTCTGCCGTGGATACAGGCATTATTAGCTGAGTTGTGAACTTTTTGTTTACAAATTTACAATTGAGTATGCAAATGTATTAGCCTTGTAAAAAACTAATATAAATACAAATTCTGTGGTGGATACAGGCATTATTAGCTGAGTTGTGAACTTTTTGTTTACAAATTTACAATTGAGTATGCAAATGTATTAGCCTTGTAAAAACTAATATAAATACAAATTCTGAAGTGGATACAGGCATTATTAGCTGAGTTGTGAACTTTTTGTTTACAGATTTACAATTGAGTATGCAAATGTATTAGCCTTGTAAAAACTAATATAATACAAATTCTGAAGTGGATACAGGCATTATTAGCTGAGTTGTGAACTTTTTGTTTACAAATTTACAATTGAGTATGCAAATGTATTAGCCTTGTAAAAACTAATATAAGTACAAATTCTACATGGATACATGCATTATTAGCTGAGTTGTGAACTTTTTTGTTTACAAATTTACAATTGAGTATGCAAATGTATTAGCCATGTAAAAACTAATATAAATACAAATTCTGAAGTGGATACAGGCATTATTAGCTGAGTTGTGAACTTTTTGTTTACAAATTTACAATTGAGTATGCAAATGTATTAGGCTTGTAAAAACTAATATAAATACAAATTCTGAAGTGGATTCAGGCATTATTAGCTGAGTTGTGAACTTTTTGTTTACAAATTTACAATTGAGTATGCAAATGTATTAGCCATGTAAAAACTAATATAATTACAAATTCGGAAGTGGATACATGCATTATTAGCTGAGTTGTGAACTTTTTGTTTACAAATTTACTATTGAGTATGCAAATGTATTAACGTTGTAAAAACTAATATAAATACAAATTCTGAAGTGGATACAGGCATTATTAGCTGAGTTGTGAACTTTTTGTTTTCAAATTTACAATTTAGTATGCAAATGTATTAGCCTTGTAAAAACTAATATAAATACAAATTCTGAAGTGGATACAGGCATTATTAGCTGAGTTGTGAACTTTTTGTTTACAAATTTACAATTGAGTATGCAAATGTATTAGCCATGTAAAAACTAATATAAATACAAATTCTGAAGTGGATACATGCATTATTAGCTGAGTTGTGAACTTTTTGTCTACAAATTTACAATTGAGTATGCAAATGTATTAGCCTTGTAAAAACTAATATAAATACAAATTCTGAAGTGGATTCAGGCATTATTAGCTGAGTTGTGAACTTTTTGTTTTCAAAATTACAATTGAGTATGCAAATGTATTAGCCATGTAAAAACTAATATAAATACAAATTCTGAAGTGGATCAGGCATTATTAGCTGAGTTGTGAACTTTTGTTTACAAATTTACAATTGAGTATGCAAATGTATTAGCCTTGTAAAAACTAATATAAAATACAAATTCTGCCGTGGATACATGCATTATTAGCGGAGTTGTGAACTTTTTGTTTACAAATTTACAATTGAGTATGCAAATGTATTAGCCATGTAAAAACTAATATAAATACAAATTCTGAAGTGGATACAGGCATTATTAGCTGAGTTTT